>NC_069509.1:154687918-154742918 GCF_027579735.1 Bombina bombina
TTGGAACTACATTTCCCATGATGCACAGACACACTTTAGGCTGGCTGAGTATTGTGGTAAATGTACTTTCGCAACATCTGGGGTGCCACGGTTGCTGACCCCTGATTTAAGGAACATAAAATGAATGGAACAGAATTAGTGCATTACATACAAAAAAATTTTTATAATGGTATGCTGAGGAATAACATCCTTTTCCTACAATTCACTGTAAGGTCCTTTTAATACCTATATATCTATATATATGCGTTTATATTGCTTGTGTGCGTATATAGATTAGATCATTTTAACATTAACTGGACTTAATTGTTACAAAAGAGAATCTACAAGAACAAACTGATTGAAGTTAAAGGGACAGTTTTTTGTTGTTTAAAAAGATAGATAATCCCTTTATTACCATTCCCCAGTTTTGCATAACCAACACAGTTATAATAATACACTTTTACCTCTGTGATTGCCTTGTATCTAAGCCTCTGCAGACTTATTTCAGTTCTTTTGATAGACTTGCATTTTAGCCAATCAGTACTAACTCCTAGGTAACTTCACGTACATGAGATTAATGTTATTTATATGACAGACATAAACTAACTCCCTCTAGTAATCAAAATGCATTCAGATTACAGGCGGCCTTCAAGGTCTAAGAAATTAGCATATGAGCCTACCTAGGTTTAGCTTTCAACTAAGAATACCAAGAGAACAAAGCAAAATTGGTGATAAAAGTAAATTGGAAAGTTGTTTAAAATTGCATGCCCTATTTGAATTATGAAAGTTTATTTTGGACTAGACTGTCCCTTTATTGTTTTCTAGCAAAGACTGAACTTCAAGGAAACGTGATCTGCTATAATGACTATGAAGCAGAAATATATTGTTCCTGGACAGCTGCTAATATTGGAAGCAATTGCAGTAGAGATTTTTTACTGAAGTATACAGTAAATAATAAGCCTTCATCAACTACACCGTAAGTTTTTTCCTATAGTATTATAAACTCAGTAAGTGTGGATAGTAAAAATTAGAGAATCTGCAGAGAATCAGGTGTATTGTATTGAAAATTTAAAAATGTCTAACATTCTTTAAAGGGACAGTCATCTACTCTAGAATTGTTATTGTTTAAAAAGATAGATAATCTTTTATTAGCCATTCCCCAGTTTCGCATAACCAGCACAGTTGTATTAATATACTTTTTACTTCTGTGATTACCTTGTATCTACACCTCTGCATACTGTCCTCTTATTTCAGTTCTTTTAAAAGACTTTTAGCCAACTGCTGACTCATAAATAACTCCACGGGAGTGTTATCTATATAACACACGTGAACTAGCAATGTCTAACTGCGAAAAACTGTCATAATGCATTGGTATAAGAGGCGGCCTTCAGCGGCTTAGAAATTAGTTTGAGCCTACATAGGTTTTGTGATGAGAGTGGGAGGCGACGTCACCAGATAGGGCAGGGCTTAGGGTCGTTAATGGCTAAGTCGCACTTACTGAGTTAGATGTGTTGTGCAAGCTGTGCAAGCTGTATACTTTTATGCTCTGCAATAAAATAGCGTTGTACCTTCTATGCTGTGTCCTGCATCTCATGACATGGTGTCAGAAGTACTTGCCTGCGCTTCTGTTTCCTGATTAATGACGATGTCGAAGTTTACCCCACCTGAGCTTTTTGATTTCTCTCAGCCTGCAGTGCAGCTTGGCCCACATGGCATCAGCAGTTTCAACGCTTCAGTATTGCTTCCAAGCTGGACAAGGAGAGTGGTGAGGTACAAGTTAATTCTCTTTTATACTCTATGGGGAAAGATGTGGAGCCAGAGTTCAATGCCTTTACTTTCCAAGAAGGGGAAGAATTTGACTTTAAAATAGTTATGAACAAACTCAGTGCTCACTTTGTGCCCAAAAGAAATGTGATTCATGAGAGGGGTTGTTTCACAAACGTGCTCAGCGTGTGGGAGAATCTGTGGAGTCATTTGTGTGCAGCCAGAATAGTCATAGGAATTGCAGATGCTGAGGTTTCACTGAAGCTACAGTTATAGTCGGATTTAACATTAGATGGGGCTATTAGGATGGCCCGCCAGAGTGAACTGGTGAAAAAGCAAAGTGCTGATCTGAGGTCTGAGAGTATTGTGGATGAAGTGCAGCAGTTCAGGAGAGCTGCAGGTGAAAGGCACAGTGTGAGCGGTAGACCAAGGGCAACAGATAGGCCCAGAAGCAGATGGGCGCTGCAGGCTCGCTGCACGCAGTGTAACCGTACCCATGATCAGAATGTCATATGCCCTGCTAAAGATAAAAGATGTAGAAAATGTAACCAAATGGGTCATTTTGAAGTGGCGTGTAAAACTGAATACATTAAGAAGATGCAGGTGGATAGTGACCAGGAGGGTCAAGAAGTGTCCTTTGTAGGGTCTGTTGTTGAACAGTCTGGTTCAGACGAAGATTGGCAGGTTACCCTTACTGTAATGGGAGCCAAAGTTGCCTTCAAGATTGACACAGGAGCAGACATCACTGTTATGTCCCTTGCAGCATTTATAAAACTGCCTCGACAACCTCAGCTGGCGAAAGTTACAACAAAAGTTCATAGTCGTGGTGGCCGCATCGATTGTGTGGGGAAATTTCTTGCCAGGTGCGAGTACAAGCAGAGGAAATTCACCATGTGGGTACATGTGATTAGAGGTCAGTGTGTTAACAACCTATTGAGCAGAAAACAGCCTGTGGTTTGGGCCTGGTTGCCAGAGTGAATGAGATTTCGGAAGACATGTTTGGTGAATTGGGCCTACTGAATTGCAACCCAGTCCGAATATAGCTTAAAGGTGACGCAGTCCCATACAGCATTACCACTCCTCGTAGAATTCCATTCCCGCTCAGGCCTCAAGTGGAGAAGGAACTTCTGCGTATGAAGAATATGGGAGTTATTGAAGATAACACAATGGTGTGCCCCCATTGTGACTGTTGTGAAGAAAAACAGGAAGGTACGCATCTGCGTAGACTTGAAAAGGCTGAATGAGGCGGTGAAAAGAGAGAGATATGTGCTGCCGACACTTGAAGACATAGCTCCAAAATTGGCTGGGGTGAAGTTCTTCTCTACACTGGATGCATCCAGTGGCTTCTGGCAGATACCTCTAGATCCAAAGTGCCGCAAACTGACTACCTTCATTACACCGGTAGGTCGGTTTTGCTTCTGCAGACTCCCCTTCAGGATATTCTCTGCTCCTGAAATCTTTCAAAGAGAGATGAGTTCTCTCCTAAGGGACCACGAGGGCACAGCAGTTGTCATGGACGATATTTTAGTGTATGGGTCTACATTGGAAGAACATGATCAGCGATTGACCTGTGTGCTGCAGACCATTAGAGAGTCTGGGCTAAAATTAAATAAGGAGAAATGCCATTTTAGAAGTTCTGAGTTATGTTACTTTGGGCATATCATCAATGGAGATGGCATCAAGCCAGACCCTGATAAAATCCTTGCTATTGAACAGATGAAAAGTCCTTCTGATGTACACGAGCTGAGACAAATATTGGGCCTTGTGAATTATGTGGGCAGGTTCCTTCCAGATTTATCCACAGTACTACACCCCCATCACCGAGTTGTTGATGAAAGATGTTGCCTGTGTCATGCTGCGCCGCTCTAGCCATTGCTAGGGGCATGGCGTCTCCTTCCCTGCTCGTTGCCAGGGGCTGTGTTGGGTCCGGATGCGTACGGTGCTGACGTCATCGCTGCATGCTCCTCTCACTCTCTGATGCCGGTCGGGCGCCTGTGGCGCGAATCCTGCGCCTATGTAAGTTTCTCTAATACGATCTATCACTGCCCAAGTATAGGTGTTACTTTGTGTGCTCCTGGGTGTGATAGGTCGTTACTTCTCTGATTGCCTTATTTAATATACTGCTGCTGAACTCTGCCTGTCTGACTACTCTGCCTGTTAAACCCTAAATTGCTGGATTGATACACTGCTGCTGAACTCTGCCTGTCTAACTACTCTGCCTCTTAATCCCTATATTGCTGGATTGATATACTGCAGCTGAACTCTGCTTGTTTGACCACTCAGCTTGATTAATCCATATTGTGCTGTATTGCCTCTCTGTTGCCAAACCCTGCCTGCCTGACCATTCTAGTGGTTTACCCTTGGACTGCTTTACTGTTGCCAAACCCTGCCTGCCTGACCATTCTAGTGGTTTACCCTTGGACTGCTTTACTGTTGCTAAACCCTGCCTCTCTGATCACTCTAGTGGTTCACCCTTGGACTGCTTTACCGTTGCCAAATCCTGCCTGCCTGACTTTTCTTGTGGTGTACCCCCGAACTGCCTTTCTCTGATTCCCTGCCTGTTGCCGCTGAAGACCATCCTGCCTGTGGTGAGTGCCATTTACCTCATCTTGCAAACTTTTTCTGCTCTGGGATATTCCCTATCATTCCAGCTCGACGCCGGGATAAGAAGACTACTGACCGAGTTTGGTCTGATAGTGGATTATCCCACGAGCATTACAGCCTGGGTCTGGGGACCTCTACAGGAAAAACTTTTTGTGCAGGTCAAGTCCCTGCCCCAGTGGTGGGGTTCTACGACCCTTCTAAAAAGACTGTGATTAGTCCTGATGCGAGCAGTTATGGGTTAGGGGCCGCCCTCCTGCAGCTGAATGAGAACAAACTACAGGCCATAGCCTACTTTTCCTGTACACTGATGGCTGCTGAGTCGAAATACACCTAAATTGAGAAAGAGTGCCTGGCTGCAGTTTGGGCCTGTGAGCGATTCCATCGTTACCTAGCGGGTTTAGAGAAATTTAGTCTGGAGACTGACCATAAACCGCTAGTCCCTCTAATCAACTCCTATGAGATTGACAAAACACCCATAAGATGCCAGAGACTTCTGATGAGGCTGCTTAGGTTCAACGTTCAGGCAGTGCATGTGCCGGGGAAACAACTGGTTGTGGCAGATACACTTTCCAGGCTCCCGCTGGCTGCTGCTGAAGAATCTTTAGCGGAATCAGATGTTAAAGTGTATGTGGATTCAGTTCTGGCATCCAAATCCATTTCTTCAGGGAAGCTAGAGCAAATAAGGAAGGAGACACGTTTAGATACAGACCTTCAAGAAGTTATTAAGTACATAAAGAAGGTTGGCTCGAGAGCCGGGCAGCCTGGATATCTTTAAGTTCTTACCAGTCAGAGAGGTCACAGTTCACGGAGCTGGATGGGTTGGTGCTGTTCCAGGAAATGTTAAGCAGGATTCATGATGGCCACTAAAAATCCTCAGGAACACTGCCAGAAGCTGGTGTCTGGCTATGCATCTCATTTGCAGCAGGTCATAACAGCAAAAGGGTGTTCTACTAAGTACTAAAGATACTTGCAATAAGGGGTTGAATCATTTTGAGCCCTTTATATATTATCCCTAAACTGCATATTGGCAGACTGTTTGCCACTACCTAAGATGATGGTGACCAATATGAGGGTGAGGGAGGGAAGAGAGCTGTTTGGGAGAGATCAGGCAGGGATCGGGCGGTGGTGGGTGATGCCACTGTGCGAGTGTAATCTCTACACTACAGCTAAAGTAAACCTTACAAGCCACCTTATTATCCCCTTCACTTTTGGGAATATTAGAAGTGGCCTTCTCTTACCAAAAGCAAAGGCAAAGCCATGCATGTCTGCTATATCTGAACAAAGGGGATCTGAGAGATGCTTTTGGAATTTTTTGTCTTATGAATGTAGTAGTTGTGTGTAAATAATTTCAATATGATCGCATTTTGCGGAGAAAAGGGGAATTAAATATACCAAAATGGGCCTAGATCAATACCTTGGGTAGTATACTAAAAAAAAATATATTTTTGATGGGTAAATAAAAAAAACAAGGCTCTATGGGGCTGATTTACCAACCCCGTATCGGCCTCAATACCTCTGTTTCTGCGCGAGCCTTTAGGCTCGCCAGAAACAGGAGTTAAAAAGCAGCGGTCTTAAGACCGCTGCTCCTTAACTTGTTCACCTGCTTTGAGGCAGCAGACATTAATCCGCCCGATCACATACGATCGGATTGACACCTCTTGCTTAGTGGCCGATTGGCCGTGAATCTGCAGAGGGTGGCATTGCACAAGCAGTTCACCAGAACTGCTTGTGTAATGTTAAATGTCGACAGCATATGCTGTCTGCATTTAGCGATGTCGGGAGGACATGATCGCTACAGCGGATCCGGATCATGTCCGTCCGACAGTTAGTAAATCGGCCCCTATTTCTGTTAAAATGGAGTGATAGCCAAAATGCCCGGTCCTGAAAGGGTTAAACATTCAATCAGGATGTGCATAGGATTGCCACCTCAGCCATGTTTTCCTGGACACTTATGAGTTACACATGGTGCAGGGTATGAAGGGAGGGACATGAATAGAGCTGTCCAGGATTACTATTCGTGTGCTGTCCAGAGGTGAAATTCATGTTACCCTCTGCACACACTGCAGCATGTGTAACTCATAAGTGTCCAGGAAAACATGGCTGAGGTGCCAACCCTAATTGTGCATCTGGCATTTATAGGCTGGCACAGTCATGCTATTTCCCATCTCAGTTTAAGGAAGTTTGCTATGAAATCTTGTGAGATCAGTAAAGCAAAGTGTGACATCAGTACCAATGAATCTGATTGGCTGATGTTTTTTTTGTTTTTTTAACATTCAGCTGACAGTAACATAAGGATAACTGTTCACAAAGTACTTACTATTGTGAGCTGAAGAAATGTTGAGGTAAAATATCTTCCTTTGTCACATATAGATGTTCAGGTGATATTTTCTAGTTATACTTCATCACTTTCAAGTGGCTTAGCATATTGGTATTATGCCCCTTTAAGCAAATATATGTCCATTTTAAGTAAACCACCAAGATACAATTTTTGTTTGTTAATTAACTATGTTGCTTTTTATTTCAGGACTAAAGATTGCATTCCGATAAATTTGAAGCCTAGTGTCTCCAGTTTGCCAACGTGCATCTGTTCCTTTAGTCATGATCGTGATCATTTTTCCGTAAGCACTTACTGCAATATAGAAATCCTATCAGCTGGGAAATCATTAGTAGAAAAGAATTTCCCACTCTTCAAAACAGGTATCATCTCACCAAGTGACTTCTGCTTTAACACAGATAAGCAAATCACAAAAGATACAAATTTCTGCATTATTTTTTTTTACACTTGGACTTTTTAGATATCAAATAATATTTTTAGAGCTGAAACAGGAATCTTAAAAAACCCCACACGATATGGTTAAAACCGTGATGAACTAAACTTGATTATTCTTTAAAGGGACAGTCAACACCAGAATTTTTGTTGTTTAAAAATATAGATAATCTCTTTATTACCCATTCCCCAGTTTTGCATAACCAACATTGTTATAATAATACACTTTTTACCTCTGTGATTGCCTTATATCTAAGCCTCTGCAGACTGCCCCTTATTTCAGTTCTTTTGACAGACTTGCATTTTAGCCAATCAGTGCTGACTCCTAGGTAACTTCATGTGCATGAGCTCAATGTTATCTATATGACACACATGAACTAACGTCCTCTAGTGGTGAAAACTGTCAAAATGCATTCATATAAGAGGCGGCCTTCAAGGTCTAAGAAATTAGCATATGAGCCTACCTAGGTTTAGCTTTCAACTAAGAATACCAAGAGAACAAAGCAACATTGTTGATTAAAGTAAATTGGAAAGTTGTTTAAAATTACATGCCTTATCTGCATCATGAAAGTTTATTTTAGACTTGCCTGAAAATATGTAAACTACTCAGGGGTCGATCAGAATCTCTTAGTAAAATGTAGGGATGTGTATACGGCAGCTTCATTAGCTGCCAAATGCAGAAGAAGGTGGCTGCTCGCAGACTTTAGCCAGATTTATTCCTAGAAAAAAACATATAAAATTATTTATCTACAAAAAATGCCCATATTCTTTAAAGGGATATGAAATCCATCATTTTTCTTTCGTGATTGACTTCTATTATCAAATTTCCTTTGTTCTTTTGGTATCTTTTGTTGAAAACAGGGACGTAAGCTTAGGAGCCGGCCCATTTCTGAACCACTATATGACAACCATTTTGCAAAAATGCTACCCATTTGCAAGAGTACTAGATGGCAGCATTATATCCTACCATGTAGCGCACCAGATGCCGACCTAGATATCTCTTCAACACAAAATATCATGAGAACTAAGTAAATTTGATAATAGAAGTCAATTGGAAACTTTTATAAAATGTTATGCTCTGTCTGAATCACAAAAGAAAATGCTTGGGTTTCAGATCCCTTTAAGTGAGTTTTTCTGTTGAAAATTATTAGGTATCTAAATGATTGTGATAGACCCCTCAGTAGTAAATACTGTAGGTTTAACACACTTGTTTCTATTAATTTTACTTATGTGTTGTATCCTGTGTAACTTCATGCAACTTTGTACACAGAAAAAAATGCCCTTAGGTGTTTGCATATAATTAACCCCTGAAAAGTTAACCCCAGAGCAGTAATAAACTACTGAGACTTTGTTAAACATATCTAGAGAGCCAATGACAATAGGGCATATCTGAGACTATTTATCTATGCTTTAATTCAATTTGATAAAAGAAGTGAACTGAAAAGTCTGTGAAAATCATAAGTACTGTACTGTACATTTATGGCCTTTTAGACACAGTACTCAAATGTTGTTTCCATCTATATGAAAAAGCTGCAGTGAAACGTGTTAAAACTATTTTTATCTATGAATAATGGCGAATAAGACAAACATAAAACACTAGTCCTAAAGCTCGTTCACACAGGCCATTTTTTGCTGTACAGCGGTCCCACCTCTTGCGCTCTCTCCCTCCCCCTCTCTTTTGCTCTCTCTCTCTCCCTCCCCCCTCTCTTTTGCCCTCTCTCCCCCTCTCTTTTGAGCTCTCTCTCTCCCCCCTCTCTTTTGCGCTCTCTCTCCCCCTCTCTTTTGCGCTCTCTCCCCCTCTCTTTTGCACTCTCTCTCCCCCTCTCTTTTGTGCTCTCTCTCTCCCCCTCTATTTTACGCTCTCTCTCCCTCTCTCTCCCCTCTCTTTTGCGCTCTCTCTCTCTCTCCCCTCTCTTTTGCGCTCCCCCCTTTTCTTTTGTGCTCTCTCCCCCCTCTCTTTTGCGCTCTCTCTCCCCCTCTCTTTTGCATCTCCCCCCCTCTTTTGCGCTCTCTTTCTCTCCCCCCTATTTTGCGCTCTCTCTCTCCCCCTCTCTTTTGCGCTCTCTCTACCCCCTCTCTTTTGCGCTCTCCCCCTCTCTTTTGTGCACTCTCCCCCTCTCTTTTGCTGTTTCTCTCCCTTACTTTATCCCCCCTCTTCTGCTCTCTCTCCCTCCCTCTTTTGAGCTCTCTCTCTCCCCCCTCTCTTTTGCGCTCTCCCCCCTCTTTTGTGCTCTCTCTCTCTCCCCCCTCCCTTTTACGCTCTCTCTCTCCCCCCTCTATTTTGTGCTCTCTCTCCCCCTCTCTTTTGAGCTCTCTCTCCCCTCTCTCTTTTGTGCTCTCTCTCTCCCCCTCTCTTTTGCGCTCTCTCTCTCCCCCTCTCATTTGCGCTCTCTCTCCCTCTATTTTACACTTTCTCCCCTCTCTCTCCCCTCTCTTTTGTGCTCTCTCTCCCCCTCTCTTTTGTGCTCGCTCTCTCCCCTCTCTTTTGCGCTCTCTCCCCTCTCTTTTGCGCTTCCCCCCTCTCATTTGCGCTCACTCCCCCTCTCTTTCGCGCTCTCTCTCCCCCTCTCTTTTGCGCTCTCCCCCCTCTCTTTTGCGCTCTTTTTCTCTCCCCCCCTCTTTTGCGCTCTCTCTCTCCCACCTCTCTTTTGCGCTCTCTCTCCCCCCTCTCTTTTGTGCTCTCTCTCCCCCCTCTCTTTTGCGCTCTTCCCCCTCTCTTTTGTGCACTCTCTCCCTCTCTTTAGCCCCTCTTCTGCTCTCTCCCCCTCTCTTTTGAGCTCTTTCTCCCCCCTATCTTTTGTGCTCTCCCCCCCTCTTTTGCGCTCTCTCTCTCTCCCCCTCTCTTTTGCGCTCTCTCTCCCCCCTCTCTTTTGCACCCCTCTCTTTTGCACTCTCTCTCTCCCCCTCTCTTTTGCGCTCTCTCCCCTCCTTTCATTTGCGCTCTCTCTCCCCCCTCTCTTTTGCGCTCTCTCCTTCCTCTCTTTTGCGCTATATATAGGTATCTATTAATGTGTGTATATATATATATATATATATATATATAGGTATCTACTAATTTATATATATAGGTATCTATTAATTTATATATATAGGTATCTATTATTTTATATATATATATACGTATCTATTCATTTATATATATAGGTATCTATTCATTTATATATATAGGTATCTATTCATTTATATATATAGGTATCTATTCATTTATATATATATATATAGGTATCTACTAATTTATATATATATAGGTATCTATTAATTTATATATATAGGTATCTATTCATTTTTATATATATAGGTATATATTATTTTATATATATATAGGTATCTATTATTTTATATATATATAGGTATCTATTCATTTATATATAGGTATCTAATTATATATATATATATATATATATATATATATATATATATATATATATATATATATATATATATATATAGAGGTATCTATTAATTTATATATAGGTATCTAATAATTTATATATATATAGGTATCTAATAATTTATATATAGGTATCTATTAATATATATATATATATATATATATATATATATATATATATATATATATATATATAGGTATCTATTAATTTATATATATATAGGTATCTAATAATTTATATATATATATATAGGTATCTAATAATTTATATATAGGTATCTATTCATTTATTTATATAGGTGTCTATTAATTTATATATAGGTATCTAATAATTTATATATATAGGTATCTATTCATTTATATATATAGGTATCTATTCATTTCTGGCTGATGGAGATAAATCACAGAGCATTTTTTTCATAAAACAAAGCACCATAATACATTTTGAAATGAATACTTGTAGAGGTGTGTCCCTGTACAGCTGTTGCTGTTTTTATTAGCCAGTGAGCAATTAGATCTCTGGGGATTAGGTTGTACGCAAAGCCAAATACTGTTTGTTTCCATATTATTTAAAAAGCTTAAAGGGACAGTAAAGTCAAAATTAAACTTTTGTGAATCAGATAGAGCATTCTATTTTACACAACTTTCCAATTTATTTCTATTATCTAATGACTCTATTCTTTTGGTATCTTTTGTGAAAAAGCATACTTAGGTAGGGTCAGGAGCAACAATACACTACTGGGAGCTAGCAACTGATTCGTGGTTGCACATATGACTGCACACAGGTGAACCAATGACTCTTGTCATTGTATGCCCTGGTGTGTTTAGCTAACTCACAGAAGTGCATTGCTGCTCCTTTAACAAAGGATACCAAGAGAATTAAGCAAGTTTGATACAATGATAAGTTTTTTTTACAATTGTATGCTCTAGCTAAATCATGAAAGAAAAGAAATTGTAGTTTTAAAGGAATATTTTTTTATTATGTTGTTCCTTAATATTTTTTTTTTTTTTTTAAATATATAAATTAAACGTTTAATTGTAGCTTTCATACTGACTGCATAACAGATTTTTTATAAAATATAAAATGTCCCTTTTAAATTTTTTCATTCATGATTTAGAAAGAGCGTGCAATTTCAATCAACTTTCTAGTTTACTTGTATTATCTAATTTGCGTCATTCTCTTGATATCCTTTGCTGCAAAGCATATCTAGATAGGCTCAGTAGCTGCTGATTGGTGGCTGCACGTAGATGCCTCATGTGATTGGCTCACCCATGTTCATTGTTATTTCTTCAACAAAGGATATCTAAAGAATAAAGCAAATTAGATAATAGAAGTAAATTGGAATGTTGTTTAAAATTGTCTTTTCTATCTAAATCATGAAAGAAAATGTTGGGGTTTAATGTCCCTTTAAGGGACATGAATGTAAAAAGTAAACGTTCTTGATTCAGATAGTGCACATTTTAATACTTCAATTTACTTCTGTTATCAAATTTGCTTTGTTCTTTTGGTATCCTTTTGTTAAAAAGTATATAAGTAAGCTCAGGAGCAGCAAAGCTGATTGGTGCCTTTTATTATTGGCTCACAAGATTTTCTCAGCTTACTCCCAGTAGTGCATTGCTGCTTTGGAACTGACTCGAGAAAAGTCGTAAACTCCTTTTCAGGTATTATAGAGGGACAGTGTGCTGTAAAATTGCCCTTACCTTATTGTGTTCCCAATGACATGTTATACCAACTGCAGAGTGTACAATGTATAAGAATGTGGTCATTTATGTTTATTGTTGTATTTGAAATAGTTGGTTTTGTTCGTTAAAACCACAAAACATCAAAATGTATTTATTTATAAAATGTTTTACCAGGAAAAAATACATTGAGATGTCTCTCATGTTCAGATATGTCCTGGGATATGCCAGCAATACATAACATAGCTATGCAAATACAGTAGTTACATATTTACATAGCAATACACAGACACAAAATAGGTCTTATGGGTTGAGCTTGCAGGGAAATCAGATATCCTTAGTTTATTACTTTCTGTACACACACATGTTTCTTTATATTATCTCTGTAAACCAAAGCCCAATACTTCGAACAAATGAAAATCAACATTTTATTGCTTATCTCTTTTACCTCCTACAGGGAGCATAATTTCTTCTGCTGGTTGTGTTTACACATGATTTTTTTTTACTTATGGGGCATGAAACCCAATTTTTTTTAATGATTTAGATAGAGGATACAATTTTAAACAACTTTCCAATTTACTTCTATTATCTACTTTGCTTTGTTCTCTTTGTATCTATTGTTGAAAAGCATACCTGCTGATTGGTGGCTGCACATATATGCTTCTTGTGATTGGCTTATCAATGTGTTTAGCTAGCTCTCATTAGTGCATTACTGCTCATTTAATAACGGATACCAATAGAATGAACCAAAATCGATAATAGAAGTATATTGGAAAGTTGTTTAAAATTATATGCTCTGTCTGAATCCTGAAATAATTTTTTTTGTTTCATGTCCCTTTAAGTATAAACCCTCTCAGAATAGGTAGGGATACAATAGGTAAAATTAGCTATTTCCAGTACTGAAATAAACTAAAAACATAATTTATGTAAGAACTTACCTGATAAATTCATTTCTTTCATATTAGCAAGAGTCCATGAGCTAGTGACGTATGGGATATACATTCCTACCAGGAGGGGCAAAGTTTCCCAAACCTCAAAATGCCTATAAATACACCCCTCACCACACCCACAATTCAGTTTAATGAATAGCCAAGAAGTGGGGTGATAAGAAAGGAGCGAAAGCATCAAAAATAAGGAATTGGAATAATTGGGCTTTATACAAAAAAATCATAACCACCACAAAAAAGGGTGGGCCTCATGGACTCTTGCTAATATGAAAGAAATGAATTTATCAGGTAAGTTCTTACATAAATTATGTTTTCTTTCATGTAATTAGCAAGAGTCCATGAGCTAGTGACGTATGGGATAGCAGATACCCAAGATGTGGAACTTCCACGCAAGAGTCACTAGAGAGGGAGGGATAAAATAAAGACAGCCAATTCCGCTGAAAAAGATCCACAACCCAAATAAAAAAAATTAAATAATAAGCAGAAGAATCAAACTGAAACAGCTGCCTGAAGTACTTTTCTACCAAAAACTGCTTCAGAAGAAGAGAAAACATCAAAATGGTAGAATTTAGTAAAAGTATGCAAAGAAGACCAAGTTGCTGCTTTGCAAGTCTGATCAACAGAGGCTTCATTCCTAAAAGCCCAGGAAGTAGAAACTGACCTAGTAGAATGAGCCGTAATTCTTTGAGGCGGGGACTTACCCGACTCCACATAAGCATGATGAATCAAAGACTTTAACCAAGATGCCAAAGAAATGACAGAAGCCTTCTGACCTTTCCTGGAACCAGAAAAGATAACAAATAGACTAGAAGTCTTTCTGAAACCTTTAGTAGCTTCAACATAATATTTCAAAGCTCTAACCACATCCAAAGAATGTAAAGATCTTTCCAGAGAATTCTTAGGATTAGGACACAATGAAGGGACAACAATTTCTCTACTAATGTTGTTAGAATTCACAACTTTAGGTAAAAATTTAAATGAAATCCGCAACACCGCCTTATCCTGATGAAAAATCAGAAAAGGAGATTCACAAGACAGAGCAGATAACTCAGAAACTCTTCTAGCAGAAAAAAGAAACAAAACTTTCCAAGAAAGTAATTTAATATCCAGAGAATGCATAGGTTCAAACGGAGGAGCCTGTAAAGCCCTCAGAACCAAATTAAGACTCCAAGGAGGAGAGATTGACTTCATGACAGGCTTGATACAAACCAAAGCCTGTACAAAACAATGAATATCAGGAAGTTTAGCAATCTTTCTGTGAAAAAGAACAGAAAGAGCAGAGATTTGTCCTTTCAAAGAACTTGCAGACAAACCCTTATCTAAACCATCCTGAAGAAACTGTAAAATTCTAGGAATTCTAAAAGAATGCCAAGAGAATTTATGAGAAGAACACCAAGAAATGTAAGTCTTCCAGACTCGGTAATAAATCTTCCTAGATACAGATTTACGAGCCTGCCACATAGTATTAATCACTGAGTCAGAGAAACCTCTATGACTAAGCATCAAGCGTTCAATCTCCATACCTTAAAATTTAATGATTTGAGATCCTGATGGAAAAATGGGCCTTGAGATAGAAGGACTGGCCTTAACGGAAGTGTCCAAGGTTGGCAACTGGCCATCCGAACGAGATCCGCATACCAAAACCTGTGAGGCCATGCTGGAGCAACCAGCAGAACAAACGAACGCTCCATTAGGATTTTGGAAATCACTTTTGGAAGAAGAACTAGAGGCGGAAAGATATAAGCAGGTTGATAATTCCAAGGAAGCGACAACGCGTCCACTGCTTCCGCCTGAGGATCCCTGGATCTGGACAGATACCTCGGAAGTTTCTTGTTTAGATGAGAGGCCATCAGATCTATTTCTGGAAGTCCCCAGATTTGAACAATCTGAAGAAATACCTCTGAGTGAAGAGACCATTCGCCCAGATGTAGCGTCTGGCGACTGAGATAATCCGCTTCCCAATTGTCTATACCTGGGATGTGAACAGCAGAAATTAGACAAGAGCTGGATTCCGCCCAGACAAGTATCCGAGATACTTCTTTCATAGCCTGAGGACTGTGAGTCCCTCCTTGATGACTGACATACGCCACGGTTGTGATATTGTCTGTCTGAAAACAAATAAACGATTCTCTCTTCAGAAGAGGCCAGAACTGAAGAGCTCTGAAAATCGCACGGAGTTCCAAAAGGTTGATTGGTAATCTCGCCTCCTAATATTCCAAAAACCCCTGCGCTGTCAGAGATCCCCATACAGCTCAACAACCTGAAAGACTCGCATCTGTTGAGATCACAGTCCAGGTTGGACGAACAAAAGAAGCCCCTGGAATTAAACGATGGTGATCCAACCACCAAGTCAGAGAAGATCGAACATTGGGATTTAAGGATATTAATTGTGATATCTTTGTATAATCCCTGCACCATTGGTTCAGCATTCACAGCTGAAGAGGTCTCATGTGAAAACGAGCAAAAGGGATCGCGTCCGATGCAGCAGTCATGAGACCTAGAATTTCCATGCACAAAGCTACTGAAGGGAATGATTGAGACTGAAGGTTTCGACAAGCTGAAACTAATTTCCGACGTCTCTTTTCTGTTAGAGACAAAGTCATGGACACTGAATCTATTTGGAAACCCAAAAAGGTTACCTTTGTCTGAGGAATCAATGAACTCTTTGGTAAATTGATCCTCCAACCATGTCTTTGAAGAAACAACACAAGTTGATTCATATGAGATTCTGCAGAATGTAAAGACTGAGCAAGTACCAAGATATCGTCCAAATACTGAAATACCGCAATACCCTGTTCTCTGATTACAGAGAGAAGGGCACCGAGAACCTTTGAGAAGATCCTTGGAGCTGTTGCTAGGCCAAACGGAAGAGCAACAAACTGGTAATGCTTGTCTAAAAAAGAGAATCTCAGGAAATGATAGTGATCTGGATGAATTGGAATATGAAGATATGCATCCTGTAAGTCTATTGTAGACATATAATGCCCTTGCTGAACAAAAGGCAGAATAGTCCTTATAGTCACCATTTTGAATGTTGGTATTCTTACATAACGATTCAATATTTTTAGATCCAGAACTGGTCTGAAGGAATTCTCCTTCTTTGGTACAATGAATAGATTTGAGTAAAACCCCAGACCCTGTTCCAGAACTGGAACTGGCATAATTACCCCAGCTGACTCTAGGTCTGAAACACATTTCAGAAACGCCTGAGCCTTTACTGGGTTTACTGGGATGCGTGAGAGAAAAAATCTTCTCACAGGCGGCCTTACCTTGAAACCTATTATCTACCCCTGTGAAACAATGTTCTGAATCCAAAGACTGTGAATCAAATTGATCCAAACATCTTTGAAAAATCGTAACCTGCCCCCTACCAGCTGTGCTGGAATGAGGGCCGCACCTTCATGCGGATTTAGGGGCTGGTTTTGACTTTCGAAAAGGCTTGGATTTATTCCAGACTGGAGAAGGTTTCCAAACGGAAACTGTTCCTTTAGAGGAAGGGTCAGGCTTTTGTTCCTTATTCTGACGAAAGGAACGAAAACGATTAGCAGCCCTATATTTACCTTTAGATTTTTTGTCCTGAGGCAAAAAGGCTCCCTTCCCCCCAGTAATAGTTGAAATTATTGAATCTAACTGAGAACCAAATAATTTATTACCTTGGAAAGAAAGAGAAAGCAATGTTGACTTAGAAGTCATATCTGCATTCCAAGATTTAAGCCATAAAGCTCTTCTAGCTAAAATAGCTAAAGACATATTCCTGACATCAACTCTAATGATATCAAAAATGGCATCACAAACAAAGTTATTAGCATGTTGAAGAAGTTTAACAATGCTATAAGCATTATGGTCTGACACTTGTTGCGCTAAAGCCTCCAACCAAAAAGTGGAAGCTGCAGCAACATCAGCCAAAGAAATGGCAGGCCTAAGAAGATTACCTGAACATAAATAAGCCTTCCTTAGAAAAGATTCAAGCTTCCTATCTAAAGGATCCTTAAACGAAGTTACTATCTGCCGTAGGAATAGTAGTATGTTTAGCAAGAGTAGAGATAGCCCCATCAACTTTGGGGATTTTCTCCCAAAACTCTAATCTGTCAGATGGCAAAGGGTACAATTTCTTAAACCTTGGTGAAGGAGTAAATGAAGTACCCAGACTATTCCATTCCCTAGAAATTACTTCTGAAATAGCATCAGGAACTGGAAAAACTTCTGGAATAACTACATGAGGTTTAAAAACTGAATTTAAACGCTTATTAGTTTTAATATCAAGAGGACTAGACTCCTCCATATCTAATGCAATTAACACTTCTTTAAGTAAAGAACGAATAAATTCCATCTTAAATAAATATGAAGATTTATCAGTGTCAATATCTGAGGTAGAATCTTCTGAACCAGAGAGATCCTCATCAGAAATAGATAAGTCAGAATGATGGCGGTCATTTAAAAATTCATCTGAAATATGAGAAGTTTTAAAAGACCTTTTACGTTTACTGGAAGGAGGAATAACAGACAGAGCCTTCCTAATAGAATTAGAAACAAATTCTCTTACATTAACAGGAACATCCTGAACATTAGATGTTGAAGGAACAACAACAGGTAAAGGATTATTACTAATGGAGACATTATCTGCGGTTGAAAGTTTTTCATGACAACTAACACAAACTACAGCCGGAGGAACAGTTACCAAAAGTTTACAACAAATGCACTTAGCTTTGGTAGAACCAACATCAGTCAGCGTCTTTCCAGAAGTAGATTCTGATCCAGGGTCAGGTTGTGACATCTTGCAATATGTCATAGAAAAAACAACATATAAAGCAAAATTATCAAATTCCATAAATGACAGTTTCAGGAATGGGAAAAAATGAAAACAAACAGGCCTCTAGCAACCAGAAGCAACAAAAAAATGAGACTAAAATAATGTGAAAAAAAAAACTGGCGCCAAGAATGACGCCCACTTTTTTGGCGCCAAGAATGATGCCCACATTATTTGGCGCCAAAAATGACGCCCACATTTTTGGCGCCAAAAAAAGTCTAAAACACGCATGCGCCAAAAATGACGCAACCACGTGAAAACTTCCGGCGTCAACTATGGCGCCGGAAATGATGAAATTTTGCGTCAAAAAAGTTTGCGCCAAAAATGACGCAATAAATTGAAGCATTTTTTGCCCCCGTGAGCCTAACAGCCCGCAAGGAAAAAAGTCAATTGAAATCTTTAAGGTAAGAAAAAATATTTATTCATATGCATTTTCCCAAAAAATGAAACTGACAGTCTAAAAGAAGGAATACTGATTATCTTGAATCAAGGCAAATATAAGTTTTAAGACATATATTTAGAACTTTACATATAAAGTGCCCAACCATAGCTTTGAGTGTCATAAATAGAAATAAGATTTACTTATCCCAAGACACTCATCTACATATAGTAGATAGCCAAACCAGTACTGAAACGAGAATCAGTAGAGGTAATGGTATATAAGAGTATATCGTCGATCTGAAAAGGGAGGTAGGAGAAGAAATCTCAACGACCGATAACAGAGAACTTATGAAATAGATCCCCTAGAGGAAGACCATGGTATTCAAATAGGCAATACTCCCTTCACATCCCTCTGACATTCACTGCACTCTGAGAGGAAAACCGGGCTTCAGCCTGCTGCGAAGCGCATATCAACGTAGAAATCTAGCACAAACTTACTTCACCACCTCCATGGGAGGCAAAGTTTGTAAAACTGAATTGTGGGTGTGGTGAGGGGTGTATTTATAGGCATTTTGAGGTTTGGTAAACTTTGCCCCTCCTGGTAGGAATGTATATCCCATACATCACTAGCTCATGGACTCTTGCTAATTACATGAAAGAAAGAAGCTATTTATAAACAAATAGCCTAATAAACTCTAGCAGGTAAAATGGTGGGGGCCCTTCTTAGACTTTTGCACCTGGGCCCTGTGGTTTCTAGTTACGCCTCTGACTACATGGGTAAATGTCACATCCAGTTTCTGGTATATCTAGTTCTAGAGCACTCACTCTGTTCAAGTGGCCACCATGGGAGAAGAACACTTGGCCAGTGGTCCCCAGATGCAATGAGTTTGATATCCTGCATTAGAGCGTTTTCTTTTTGCACTTTTAAAGCAAATCTTTAGCTAAAATAGATTATGCAACCATTAAACAAAAACACTTTTTTTCTCTCTCTCTAGTTAAACCATGGCCTCCAACAAACGTATCAATTGACCTTACTGAAAAAGACAGTGTTATAGTGCACTGGAACAGGTCCTACCCAGAAGACAACTACTTGAGAAATGTTCTGATATATGAAATTTGTGTTATAAGCAAACAACAACCGAAAGAGGTAAAATATTTCAATTAGCATTTCAGCTAAACATTTACTAAAGCTGCATTGTATTTATCCACATGTCAAAACATGAACTGGCTTTCCTTTCAATCACAAAAATGAGGAGAAGATGGAGAAATCTGATTTATATCTAGGGCTGTAAACATTATAGTCTTGTATAAAAGAAATTATATGGCTCGATTATCTAAAGTGAAATTATCTTCAGGTTGAACATTGCATGGGCAGAACTCAATAAATTCTCTAAAAAAGGGGCTGAAGCTGCAAACCTTGGCGATTGGCGATCACTCTCTGGAGTAAGAGTACTTAAAAAATATTGTTACATAATTATGTAACATTATCCTAGCAAGACCTTCAATAACGAAAGAGATGTGGGAGATTTAACCCCCCAATGGTATACTTATCTTCCCGATTGCGCCATTGAACTAAATGTAGTGCGCTCCCGCGCTGGATAAAGCAGCCTACAGTGCGGGAGCACATTACATTTAGTTGTTTTTTTTTTTTTTTTTTATAAGATTTTTTTATTGAGAAAATTAAGTTCCAAACAAAATAAAACAAATTGTCCACGCAGGGATATATATATACTGGAACCATCAGATTTCAATCATAAACCCTGAGCAAGAACAATTGACAACAATCACAACATGCGAAATGATGGATACATATCAAATAAACATAAAGTGCAATCGTTAATGAGTATCAGTGAGAAGAGACAACTTATTCGCCAAATAGGCTTTGTATATGGTAAGAGGAAAAATTCTAATAGAGGATGCTCAAGGGTATTGGAATGATTTCTCAGTTTAAATTATAGTGCCTTATAGAACTGCGTTTCCCGTAGCTTTGAGGGGGAGGGGAAGGGGGATAGGGGGAAGATGGGAAGGGAGGGGGAGAGGGTAAAGCTACGAGATTAGCAGGCCAGAAAAAGAAATTTATCAAAGAGTTATGAATGGCAATAGTGGGGGGGATATTCAGCAGGCAAGAGCCGCTCAGAAGTAGAGGAGGGGTCAGTGGGGGGGTAGGAGCTGCAAATATATTATGGAAAACAAAGGACTGAAGAGCACACTGTAGACTTAGTCTGTGGTGGGAACCAAGGACTTTTTCTCCCAGGAGTCACAGAAGGGTCAATCTAAAGGAACCTTCTAATATGAGAGTAGTTGTAACTATACAAAAAATATATATATATAATATAAAAGGGTTAAGTTGACTGATGGCTGAGAAGGATGGAGGGAGGGGTGCCAGGGGTAGGGGGTATAGGGAGTATCCACCTGGGGCAAGAAAAGGGAAGGCGCAGAGGGCCACAATAGGGAATTAAATTAACACACATGGTAAGGTTCATGAGAAGGAAGAATTCTACATAAATATGACATAAATTGTATACATAACAAGTAATAGCAATATTTATACATGAAGAATGTGCAAAAACAGAGTAACCATACATATGCACAATTATAAAATTTAAAAAGTGGTACCAGCCCATGTATTTGGAGACAAGAAGGTCAAGAGGTAGTGTGA
This sequence comes from Bombina bombina, assembly GCF_027579735.1. Classification (NCBI taxonomy): domain Eukaryota; kingdom Metazoa; phylum Chordata; class Amphibia; order Anura; family Bombinatoridae; genus Bombina; species Bombina bombina. The sequence goes on from NC_069509.1 coordinate 154,708,898, forward strand.
GATATTAGATAGAAAGGTGAATGAGGTATCTGGCAGAGAGGTAGGTCCAAGAGAGTATTATGAATCTAAGCTAATGTTCAGGAAAGTCTAAGGTATAGTCTCTGGGGTCCAGGGAAGGAAGGGTATGACAACGAGGTGATAGATAATGTTCCATGAGAAAGGGGATGTGGTGTGTGGATATGATAATGCTAGTATATAGTCACTAAATAATAGTCATCCAAATCCACTGAAGGTGGGTACATAATGTGTAATCTGGATTGAATACTATAGGAATAGTCCCTCGGGTAATAAAGTGGCCTATTATATGAGCGGTGAAAGGTGGAAGCTGGTGCGGGACTGGGCCAAAGGAATGAGTTAGAAAACTCTCATAGGTTGGTACCTGTATATCTGTGTAGTGTAAGGGTCAAAGCTGAGTGTCCTAGAAAGAAGGTTTGTGAGGAAGAAGGGATTAAAAAACAAAAAAAAAAAAAACATATCGAATAAATGTTCAAGGATTGACCATGAGATGTTCAATAATATCAAAAAGAACCTTATTGGTGACCACTAATCTCCCACATGTGGTGTCACCACCAACCCAAAAGTACCTAGTGGGGTTGGTAAGAAAAACCACTCATCCCCAGTGTATAAATGTGTAGCGGCATAGTAATGAATGGTGAGGCTAACTACAGGGACTTAAGTGGAAAGCACCAACGTATGGTTAAGTAAGGAACCTCTAAATTAAAAAGGGTATGTTTTTAAGTGTATTGGTCAAGGCATATAAGGAAATGAACCAAGAACAAACATATACACACAATAGGAACAAAGATAAGTCTACAAACCATTAACTGACAAAGAAAAATCAAACCATATTACCAGATATCTTATCATTCTGACCACATCACGGGATAGCTTTCAGAGTTCTGAAGAGTCCATACACAAGAGGGACTCAAAAAAGCTAACCGTTTGAGTGAGCGTATGAGATCTAAATGGACGACCTCTGAGCTATATGACTATCAAGGTGTAAAGTCAAGGATCTTCACTAGAGGGAAGAATTTATTTCCTTTTGGGTTGGTAAGTGAACCCCTGTGGTAAAGGGCGCCATGCTGGAGTAGTAGAGTTGAGAGATCTGTTATTTTCAGTGGTGTCCTTAGACGATGTTGAAGGCTGAAGCAGGCCTAAAGAAAGTAGGAGTTTGATGCCCTGCTCAATTGTAGAAATGGAATAGGATTTTTCCTTAACTTGGAAGAATAGCTTAACTGGGAAGCCCCATCTATATTTAATATTGTTCTGGCGTAGACATTGAGTGACCTGTTGAAGTGAGCGTCTTCTGGATAAGGTGTGCGAGGACAGATCTGGGAATATCTGAATAACTTGATAGGGTTCTTTCAAATTTTTATTCTGAAAAGATGTTCTTAGTATTCTTTCTTTGAAAGTGTAATAGTGCAAGCAAAAAATTACATCTCTCGGGGATCCTGCAGGAGAATTTCTTGGTCCCGATGGGCCTTGTCGATAAGAGCCTCCTGGTCTGTTACGGGACCAAGAAGTTCCCTGAAGAGGTCTAACAGGTATTTGGAAAGGTCCGGTGTTCCAATCTTCTCAGGTATGCCACGTACCCTGATATTATTTCGGCGAGACCTGTCGTCTAGGTCTGCCAACTTGGACTCTAGATCCGAAATCATTTCAGAGAGGGATTGCGTGTAGGCAAGTAGATTAGAATGGTCAGTATGTAGGTCTTCCTGTCTTCTTTCAAGTGTTTCCATTCTTTCTCCCAGTGAGGAGATATCTCTTTTCAGTTTGGATACTGACATTTTCAGTTCTTGCTTAATAGAGGAGTAGTGAGAGTCCATTTTATCTGAGAGCTCTTTGATAGAAACTAGTATGAAAGAGTTTGCATCTCCTGTCCTGATCGCTCCATAAGGTGACCTCTGACTCTATGGGATCCTCTAGTAGAGGTTAATGAGTCTCTGGAGTCATCATCAGACATATCTTGTTCATAGACGTTTTTGTTAATAAAGTGATCTGACAGGGTTCTCTTTGGGGGATCGGCGTGTTTTGGTTTCTTTTTTTGGGAATGTGACATGGTGTAGGGAGGTGGCACGCCTAGTTGATGAATAAGTGCTGAATGCTCAGAGTATGTAGACTTTCTTAGTTATGGACAGGTGGAATAAATAGGTTTGGCACCTCTCACAACCAGGCGATTAGCACATCATTTTAATTTGAGGTAGGTAGATAAAAGGATAGTGCCAATTGTTGAGTGTGGTAATCAGGCTTATTGTATACGGTGGGGTCCTGAGAGTGGTTAGTGATCTTCCTCTCTCCTGGGGACAATGCTTCCACTGAGCAAGTACGGAGAGGGTAAGTAGGATATGACCTGTGGGCAAAAAGGGCCAATGGGAAAGGGAGGAGAGAGAACAGTTAGTGTAACATATTAGATTTAGATCCCAGTTATGAAAGGTGAGGATTTAGTATCAGGCTCCGATGTGAGTGCTGTAGACTTAGGGAGTGGAGACACAATTATTATCTGAGCGTAATATGTGGGCCTAGTAGTAAACCAAAAGTGACTTAGAACAATGGTGGTAAGATTCTCCCCTTTCAGAATGGGCATACAGCAGGGGTATGGTGGAGCCAAGTGCTCTAATACTCAGTTAGCTAACAGCAATAAAGGTGGGTTTAGGAAGGAAACATAGACTGTCCACAAGCTTCCTTATTCTCCACCACCCCTGTATAGAGAGCTTTATGTAAAGTCAAAGATCTATTTCTTATGCAAGTACCACAACAATCTTGTTCATAGGCTGCTTGTATATGTTAGCCTAAGAAATACCTAAGTCGTGATGTGTCCAAAGTTTAGGGTAGTGGGAAATACTACAGTGTATGGATCCCTGCTGTGATCAGAGATAGAAATATTTTAACCCTCCATACCTATCAGGCAGCGTCAGAAGGAGAATGCAGGCGTCCAAGCCGATAAGTATGGCTGCGCTTGAGCCACGTGTACACCTCCTCAGAGATCCTATTGCGGTGGTGAGAGAATCCCAAGTCTGCAGGCTTGAAGAGGGTCGGATCTGTTACCGACCGTTGTCTTTCTGCTGGCAAGCTGCGTTCAGCTTCAGACCAGGCTGAATCTCAGTGACTGGGATACCGCAATAATTTGGCAGTAAGAGGGAGCCCCCATAGGCCCGGGTGTAATCCGGTATGTGCAACCTGAGAGATCAGGGTTTCGCTGCTCCCCAACTTCAACTTTTTCCTGCTATGGGACGTGTGAGTGGATAAAGGAAGGTTGGAAGTATAAAATAATAAAATATATGCCCCAAAAAAGATAGCTTTTAATGGTCTTAGTTCCCGGAGCTGAATGGATGTGCGTCCGCTCTGTTAGATGGCAAGCTCCGCCCCCCACATTACATTTAGCTTAATCCCGTGATCAGGCTCGCTGCGATTATACAGCGCACCCATGATGCACTTTTGAGTACAGTAGATGTTGGCAAGGAGCAGAATTATACCCCTGGGGGCTTAAATCGCTCAAATCTCTTTCTTTTTTTAAGGTGTCACTAGGATAATGCTATTTTTTAATGTTTACTGACCCTTTAAATCAAATACAAAACAAATAGGTCTGTTTTAAATTAACAGTAAAAAAGAGAAATGTCCAGACCGGCTCCTCCTTCACCAATGTCGCTCTTTATTGAAACTAAACAAAAGAGCTAAAAAACAGCACACATCATATCGACTATGTCGAAGCACCTACAGGCAAAGATAAAAATACAAATAATGACAGGTACCCCCTCACATCTGACGCGTTTCGGTGGTTACCGTAATCATAGATATTGTGTGTGGTACCTGTCTAATTTTATATTTGCTACTATTACTCTGATTGGCCGATTCCTACACACCCATGTAAATCCTATTGGTTGTTTCCTGAGTTATTTTGACTCATATCATTGGCTCTTAGTGTGGGCCTTGCTCATCACGTGTCCTCTACAGCACCAGCCTATAGGCTTGTTAACAATGCACATTGCTGTATGACCTCCGTAAATATTTTTTATTTTACTTTATTATACCATTTTCCGATATGCAACGTTCTCTCTGTCTTCCTGTTCTTATAAGAAATAATTGACCATTTTTGTCATATATATGGTGTTTTGCCAACACAAAGATTATTTGTTTATGGCAATATATAACCGCTTCTAGTAAAGAACATAACCGAAGTTTAAAATAAACTCAACAATGGTGATTAATAAACTATTATATTATATTCCTCAATGTTATATATATTCTTGAATTTACTTTTGGAACTATACTCTCTCACCAATGTTAATCCCTATTGTTGATCGCTATACCTACATTTTAAGTCAATTGGGGGCTATGACTAGTAAGTGTTTATCCTTCAATCAAAGATTTTAACTTCAATATGCGTCTGATAGCGTATATCTATTTATATATTTATCAATCAGCTTATGACATTACGTAAAATTGATATTAATAGGCCGGTTTTAATATAGCATATATAAAGATTGAATATAAAAATGAAGTGTAATGAACTCTTTCTCTTATCTCTGTGAGTATTTTAAATCCCCTTCTCTCTCCATATTTGTCTGAATACATTGATCTTCTACTTAGCTAAACTGCTAGGAAGTTATACATTACTTCATGTTATATTAATCTTACGTAGCACCAATCTGATGTATCATTTTGTGTTATGTATCTGAATATTCTCCCCAAAAATTTTATAAAATGAATTTTATACGTTTGTACCATTATGAGGATTGTGAAATAGTTGTTTTATTATAATTTATCATGAAAGGTATTTCCTTATTGGATTTGGACTATAATTCAGCTAGTATATCACCTCTAATGTTAAAGGGACATTAAACTCAAACATTTTCTTTCATGATTCAGACAAAGAATACAATTTTAAATAAAATTCCAATTTACTTTTATTATTTAATTTGCTTCATTCTTTAGATATCATTTGTTAAAGAAATAGCAATGCACATGGGTGAGCCAATCACATGAGGCAAATATGTGCAGCCACCAATCAGAAGCTACTGAGCCTATCTAGATATGCTTTTCAGGAAGGAATATCAAGAGAATGAAGCAAATTAGATAACAGAAGTAAATTAGAAAGTTGTTTAAAATAGTATTTTCTATCTAAATCAGGAAAGAAAAAAAATGGGTTTAATGTCCCTTTAAGCCTATTCTTTTATTTTTTATTATTATTTTTCCCAATGGTTAATAAGATCCCATTTTGAGTTGAATCCTGCTGGTACTCTAGTACCCAGTTTAAATATCCACGTATTGGCGTTTGCAAACTGTACAGGAAATCAGATATATTATATATCCCATAGAACAGTTTATACATTGTGATATCTCAAATCTCTGTCCTGTAGTATAAGACTCAAAAAGTCTGGACACTTTAATTGTGTCACACGCTTTGCATAATGGGCTATTACATCTAAAGGTACCTTTATGTATTAACCAAGAACTTCTACGTGTTGTATTAGGTATTTTAGTCGGTAAAAGTATATTACCGATAGTCACACTTCTGGTGTATGAGAAATTGCAACCTTTTTCAATTATCGGCTTTAACTTGTCATCTGCCCTCAAGATTTCCAAGTTTTTCCTGATTATATCACACACTTTCATATACTGGTTGCTGTGATTAGTATGAAGTGTATCTGTCCTGTCTTTTTTGTTCTGGTCTTATTGGTAGCTAGTAGCTCATGTCTCTCAATTTTATCTACCTGGGTTTTGGATTTGCTTATTACAGATCTAGGGTACGTAATATCTAAATAGTTTTTTTTTTTTTAAATTAACAGTGTCTTGTAAATTTCCGCCCCTTAATGCATTTCCAGTTGCTTGTTATACCAGAAGAGTATTATATATATATAGGATATTGTCTCCAGTACTTAAAAAGAATAATTGTAAATGGACATTTTGCTAGTTGTCTCTCCCATCCCCCACTGGGAGGCAGATTTCTTCTGCTGCCTCTTTTTTTACATAAAGTTTTTGTTCCCAGTACTGCAATTATGAAATGTACAGTACAGATGGAGGTTTCAGCGGCTATTTCCAAATAAATTATAAAGCAAAGAAAGGAGCCATTTGTAAACAATTTAGTACACACTCTATTTGCAGAATTTACCATAGCCCCACCCACAGACCCCCTAGACATGCCCATAAATGGGCCATCAACCACCCAGACACACCCATAAACCGCCCACTATTCACCCACAACCCCGCCCCTCTTGACACGGTTCTGTCCATAAAACGCAAACAGCCCCCCTCGACCTCCTGAGTTACTTATATCTAGTCACAAATGTTGGGATGTATTATGTATGTCAAAGCCAAACATGCACTTAGATAATTGTATGAATAACAATCATAGCACTGAAGGACCTTTTTATAAAATCTCACCTGAGCAGAGAGCTTTAGTGAATTGGGACCATAGAAAGAAACATATTTTTGATCATATATATCAGGAATTAAAACTACTACTGTTTCACCATTTTTATTTTCCTATTACAAGTTTATATTAAAGGGACAGTCTAGACCCAATACTTATTCTTTATTACTTATTGGTACATACCAGACAAGCTACTTGCAACAGGGTCTATATCTATAAGCTTGTATGAAATTACAACAATAATCATCACTTGTTAGCATCCGCAAATGGCCACTAAGCTCCGCCCACAGCTTGCTTCTTGACCAGTTAGCTGTTTTCTTGTATGACAGTTTAGCAGTGCACGTTTAATGTTTTTCAGTTAGCTATTTCAGATTGCCAATTAACAAATCAGCTTGTTAGAGTAGAAAACATATTCATGAGTCAATCGTGATTGGTGAAGCTTAACATGCCAAAATATACACACAATTGGTGGGCGGTGCTGGGCGACTATTTTAGCCTCCTAACAAATGCTGAATATTGAAATGTTTCATATACTTCTTACAAGCTTATAGATGTGGGACCAGCTACAGGATGTTTCTCTGGTATGTAACAAAAAGTAATCAAAATTAGCTATTGGTTCTAGACTGTCCCCTTAACTATATGTTTGCCCTTCTAAAGTGTTCTGTTGTCTCTGTTTCCACAGTGTATTTTTTTTCTCTAGTTCTAACTCGGGCCAACAGATTCTCCATATTGTGTAATGGCACAGAGATAATATGCAAAATGGTTCATTATTCTCTCAACTATTTTTAAAATTAAAGGGACACTCAACCCATTTTTTTTTCTTGATTCGGATAGAGCAGTCAATTTTAAGCAACTTTCTAATTTACTCCTATTATCAATTTTTCTTCGTTCTCTTGCTATCTTATTTAAAAAGCAGGAATGTAAAGCTTAGGAGCTCGGTTCAGAACCTGGGTTATGCATGCTTATTGGTTTGCTAAATGTAGCCACCAATAAGGAAGCGCAATCCAGGATGCTGAACCTCAAATGGGCTGGCTCCTAAGCTTTACATTACTGCTTTTAAAGAAAGATAGCAAGAGAACAAAGAAAATTGTTAATAGGAGTAAATTAGAAAGTTGCTTAAAATTGCATGCTCTATCTGAATAACTAAAGAAAAAAATTGGGTTTAGTAACACAATGTGTAACTTGACTCGTGTGTGTTGTAGTTTCATGTAAAGTTATCCTGGATATGTAAATGTGAATAAATTAATTCATGGCTCAAAAATAAATTTTATTTTAATCAAAGAAAAGAAAACGTTCTTAAAATATACCCTCTGCTGGTAACTTGTAGTTTAAAAAATATTATAACTCATAGGGTAGTGGTCAACATACTGGTGAACCAGAAGATGGCCAGGCAATAAGTGCTGCGAGATTTAGTATTTATGTGGCACCTTTGCTCAAGAACCTAGAAAACTGACTTTTTTCTCTTATATATTATTGTCTACAACTCCCTACTTACCTGGATACACTGCATGCATAGAGGTAACATTTTTTTACTTCTGCAAGCACAGAGATACGACTTTCCTGCATGTCAAATATTAGGTGTTTGTAAATAACTTGCAGTTTATTTTATTAAATAATAACAGAAAAGTTATTATTAATATTCTATATAACTCACCACAAACTGTGCTAGATGTTGCAGGATTGTCATGGTTTGGGACCACTGCCCTGCTCTCCTTCAACTTGGTCTAGGCTAGAAATGTCTAGGCACGCTCCTGTACTACTGTTCTATCCCTCTATCATATGGCTAAATCCATCCATTGCATGCCCCAGCCTGCCTACTGGACATTCAAGACACTGCTATCCAAAACAAGTGCACCCACTTAATACCCAAAAGTCTGCCACTGGTCTCACTGACTTTGCCAAAGCCTCCCATACCCGTATGCAAACCTACCAACATTTTCCATTCAGCATCCAGGACTGTTAAACTAACACAGAGTAAATGCTACCCATTAGTGACGCGTGTCATCAGTGGAACCAAGGCTGTTTGTGACTGGTTGGTCAATGGATAGAGTCCAACATTTGTGGATGAGTTTAAAGTCATCTTATATATGAAAGTGAGAGCACTAGGATTAAAAAAAACGATATTGCTACCAAACAAGAATTATCCCACAAAATATGGAATTGTTGGGAGAGCTGTATTACTCTATAAAGGTGCCTTTATGATTTCATATTTTAATTTACCCTTTACATGTTAATTTAATATTTGTGTTTGCAGGGGAAAACATATAACATCACAGATCAAAAGGAAACCCACTATAAACTCAATAGGAAACAATTGAATCGAGGATTTACGTACACGGTAAAAGTCAGATCAAAAGCTAAAGGAGGGAAAGAGGAATTTGATGGAACTTGGAGTGACTGGAGCTCTACAGCGGAGTGGCAGAATGGTAAATGTAATAGGGTCTCTCCTGTAATATAAAATTCTGTAGAAGAGAATGCAACTATTTGGGGCTTACTACTACAATATAGGACATATTTATCAAGCTCTGTATGGAACTTGAGGCCCCTTGTTTCCGATGAGCCTTCAGAACCGCTGCTCTGAGGCGGCGGACAGAAATCAACCCGATCGAATATGATTGGGTTGATTGACACCCCCTGCTAGTGGCCGATTGGCCGTGAATCTGCAGGGGGCGGCATTGCACCAGCAGTTCACAAAAACTGCTGATGCAATGATAAATGCCGACAGTGTATGCACAGCGTGATGTGCAGCGGACATGATACGCTACTTTGTACCATGTCCACTTGCACATTGGTAAATAGACCACTTAATGCATTCTCCAAACTGAAATATAAAGCCATAATAGCAATATGGGCCACCAATATTATTAAAAGGGCTGCAAACACTACTGTGGAGGCAACATTATACAAGATAAGAGGCAATTGGCTACCTTTATATAGTATGTGAGAAACAGCCTGGGTCATATTGAGATCTGTATACTAAGAAAGCTGGGAAGAGGCATCCACTTGTGCAATGAAGCAATTTGCAATCCTAGATGGACAGGTTCCCTACCTGTGAACTGTGTCTGTCCAGAGAATGATAAACCTGACCCTTAGTATGTTTACTACCACTGTATTTTTAATAAGCTGCAATTATTGTGTTTGAAAAAACCCAGGTGCAAGAGTTTTGACCACATTCACCATTTCCCCCCACAAATGCCTAATGTAAATTGTATTAAATATTCAATAAATTACATTTTGTATTATTAGGTCTAATCTGTAAACTTCAGAAGCTTTACAGATGCCAGTTAAAAAAATCTAAAATGTCCAACAAAGACCCCATGTCTGATTTATGCAGTCAGGCATGCATGCCAAGCCAAAACCTTAGAGCACATTTTTACAAGACTTTTGCGACAACTCTACCATGGGACAAGAAACTAAAAACTGGAATTGCCCCAGGAAAATCATGATCATTAAATTGAATGTCACGTTAAACAGATTACATAAAGTGAAACGATAGCAGTTAAAAAATGAATGAGAGTTTCATTCATGAAATCGTTAGGATATACTTATCTTCAGAGCTATTTCACTATGACTCATCTGAATCAACTAATCGTTGTTTCTCCCGGGTAGTGATGTTTGTGCAAAGGGGCTGAACGCCCGGGGGGGAGACCGGAGCTTCAGCTATTATACATGTAGCGTTTATAGTGAAATAGCTCTAAAGATAAGTATATCCTAACCAGGGCCGGACTGGGAATAAAAAGCAGCCCTGGAAACATACGAAGACCAGCCCTATTTTCCATTGAGTCGTTAGAATGCACATGCCCCATTTTTCTCAAAGGGTATTACTGGGATACTCCTCCCCACATTTTTTTTCAGAATTAAATTATATTACTCTGTATTAAGTAAAGATTGATGTTATATAGCAAACCTACAACCCAATTGTATCAATTAATCACCCCGTTAAATTCTATTTGTCCAGCCCTAGCTGGTGCAGCCCACCGGGAAATCTCCTGGTATCCTGGTAGGCCAATCCGGCCCTGATCCTAACGATTTCATGAATGAAACTCTCATTCATTTTTTAACTGCTATGGTTTCACTTTATGTAATCTGTTTAACGTGACAGTCACTTTAAGTATGCACTGTAGCTGTGAACATAGCTAACGTTATTTGTGGCAACTTTCAATTGCCATGAATAATATGAACAGTGTTCAAATGACCCTGGTTTCACCAAAATGGAGCATTGCATTTAAATTTTGTGCAGTTATATTTAGTTAAAAGAATGATTCCAGCAACGCTCTGTATTAAAATTTCTTTAAAAAGAACACATTTAAAAAGTCCTTAAAGGGATATGAAACCCAAAAATGTTCTCTTGGGATTCAGACAGAACATTTGTGTGTTGAAGAGATACCTAGGTAGATATCTAGAGCACTATATAGCAGGAAATATTGATGCCATCCAGTGCTCTTGCAAATGGATAACATTCTTGCAAAATTGCTGCCACATAGTGCATCAGAAATGGGCGGCTCCTAATCTTACATCCATGCTTTTCAACAAGAGAACAAAGAAACATCTGATAATAGACATAAATTAGAAAGATGTTTAAAATTGTTTGCTTTATCTCACTGGTTTTCAAACCTCAAATCTCCCTAACAGGACAGATTTTGAGGATCTGGAGCACAGGTGAAATAATCAGCTGATTAGTAAATGGTTATTTTATCTGCTCTCATGCGAGGTAATCCTGAAAACCTGGCCTGTTGGGGAGGCCTCAGGACAGGTTTGATAACCAGTGAGAGAGTGCATGCAATTTTAAACAATCTAATTGGTTTTCAAACCTGTCCTCAAGCCTCTCCAACAGGCCAGATTTTCAGGATGACATTGGGTGAGAGTAGATAAAATAACAATGTTTACTAATCAGCTGATTATCTCATGATGACATAATTAGCTGATTAGTAAACAGTTATTTTTCATATGTGCTCCAGTTCAGATTTCCTCAAAATCTGGCTTGCTAGGGAGGCCTGGGGACAGGTTTGAAAACCAGTGCTCTATCTAAATGATGAAATAAATGTTTTGGGTTTCATGTCCCTTTAAAGGAACAGTTAACACCTTGTAATCACTTCTGCCATCTTGCTATAGAATAGCATATCAGCCATCCGTAAACATTTTCCAAACAAATTAGCATCTTGTTTGCAACAATTGTTTTTGAACAGGCAAATGCCACCCACCATTTGTGTTTTATAGAAGCCATTCAGGGCTTGAGTGTGCAGCAGACAAGGCTAGCACCAGTTATAATGTTAAAGTTCGTTGTTGGGCTGTTTTTATATGTTAAAGCCAATTAGGAAAAAAACATGTAGCAGAGTTAGTCTTGAGAAATCTGAAGTGTACTTTTTCAGTATTATTAGAATTTAAACAGTTACAATTATCAGAGCTAAATTACTTGAAAAGGGGACAAAATAAATAATGAAAATAAATTGCAAAGTTATTTTACTATGCATAACTAAAGGTTTTACATTAAAACCACAAGGTGTTTACTTTCTTTTTAAATGTAAATAGTTAATGGGACAGTCTAATCCAAAATTATTTTTCATGATTTAGATAGGGAATGTAATTTTAAACAACTTTCCAATGTACTTTTATCACCAATTTTGCTTTGTTCTCTAGGTATTCTTAGTTGAAAGCTAAACCTAGGTAGGCTCATATGCTAATTTCTTAGACCTTGAAGGATGCCAAAAATCTGAACGCATGTTGACAGTTTTTTACCACTAGAGGGCATTAGTTCATGTGTGTCATATAGATAACATTGTGCTCATGCACGTGGAGTTACCTAGGATCCAGCACTGAATGGCTAAAATGCAAGTCTGTCAAAATAACTGAAATAAGGGGGCAGTCTGCAGAGGCTTAGATTCAGGGCAATCACAGAGGTAAAAGTGTATTAATATAACTGTGTTGGTTATGCACAACTAGGGAAATGGGTAATAAAGGGATTATCTATCTTTTTAAACAATACAAATTCTAGTGTAGACGTTCCCTTTTAAGGGCCAGTTAAGACAGAAATACTCTTCTTTATGTATTGGACCCCTGTTTGTGTTAATAAAGGTAATTTTTAATATAGAGTATGGCTGGAATCTATTTTTTTTAGAAATACCACCAGCAGCAATTTTATATACACATATAAATACATAAATACATATCTACACATATATAGACACACACACATGTATACATGTATATATATATATATATATATATATATATACACACACACAGTATATACAGTATATACACACACACACACATGTATATGTACGTATCTCTATGGTAAAGCCCTTTGCCTGCTTTTTTTTTCTAACACCTGAGATCCTATATCTTTGAGTCTTTAAACTTTTTTGTGCAATATTTTTCTTGAATAATTTTTATCAGACTGTGTTATTATGAGTGTAACTGTACTTTGTAATGGTTTTTTGATGTGTTTTGTGAGACTTTTTTGTTTCACAAAACAGTTAGCCGGAACACTGAGGTCGTTCTAACCTGACGTGCGTTAACTTCAATTGCGCTCAAACGATCGTGTTTACTTTCAAATTGTAATACAAGCAAAAAATCTGATGCTTGCAAACACCCGCAATAAATCCCCTATCGCTCATGCGTAATTGTTAGCGTGCCACTCGTAATCTAGCCCTAAATTTCCATTAGAATATGAAATAAATCATTTTTGGCAATCTTAGTAATCATTTGTAGCATAAATTCCCTTTACTCAGTATTGTTGTAATATCATTTGAAACCCCCCTAGATTATGTTTATCTAGAAACAGATGTAAATGATTTCTTGCTCAATTACAATTACTGTGTGGAATGCAGACTTTTAAAATCTGGAGTAAATACTTTAAAGGGACAGTTAACACCAGAATTTTTGTTGTTTAAACAGATAGATAATCCCTTTATTACCCATTCCCCAGTTTTAGATAACCAACACAGTTATAATAATACATGTTTTACCTCTGCAATTACCTTGTATATCTAAGCCTCTGCAATCTGCCCCCTTATTTCAGTCTTTTTGACAGACTTGCATTTTAGTCAATCAGTGCCTACTCCTAACTTCAGGTGCATAAGCTCAATGTTATCTATATGACACACATGAACTAACGCCCTCTAGTGGTGAAAAACTGTCAAAATGCATTCAGATTAGAGGCAGCCTTCAAGGTCTAAGACATTAGCATATGAGCCTACCTAGGTTTAGCTTTCAACTATTTTTCAGCAGTCTTGGTTATCTAGACCAGTTTAATAAAAAAAAAAGTATGGCGCAATAACAGTATACTCATTTTTTACACAACAGATATATGCACATGTTTATATCAGCACATGTTGTGCAATAGTCACTTCCCATTATCTTGACTCAAGCTTCCAGTAATTCTTCTGAGAATCATATCTGGATAGATACTTTTTTTCTGAAGTATACTGCACACTCCTTCAACATGAATCAGAGAGGACTATTGTTTGTTAAAAATTAACTAACTTATTTTGATTAGCCTTTTAATACGCAGTTCTTACCATAAAGTAAATACAAAGATTCCATTAAAATCCTTATTATTTACATTGTGTTAATTAGTGGCTAACATTTTCCAGAGCATTACACTGAATTTGTTTCACTCACAAAGGGCAAGATTACAAGTCACGCAGCAAATATGTTTTTGCGAGAACACAGCACGCGTTAAGGTTTTTGCGCATTTGGGGTTGCGCAGGTATTACAAGTTGCAAAATAACTTATTTTGCACGCACATTAACCCGCGTAATTCATAAAGCCAAATTGTGTGCGCGTTCACTTATTCCCCCATAGATGTCAATGGAGAGGGCAAAAAGAAAAAAAAAACTAAAACCTAAACTGTTGCGCAAAGCCCATTATGTATTCTCCTCGTAAAGTGTGCATGAAAATGCGAATGCTTCATATTGCAAGTTTGTTTTATTAACCTTTTAAAGCCGTTATGCCGTTCTATTCCGTCATAATTAGACTGGGCTTTAAAGCCGTTATGACGGAATAGAACATCATAGCTAACGGCTGTCCTGAAGTCTTCTGTGCTGTCAGGACTTGATCGCGGTCTTGGGGGCGTTCCTAGGGTTGTAGGGACGCCCCTCAGACGCGATCCAATAATTGAAATCTCATGATCGTGTGCACGATCGCGTGGTTTCAATTTGTCTACATCGGGAACACTTGTTCCAATGTAGGCACTTTAGCCCTAACATGAAAGGGTTAACAGAATATGTTTTATTGGTTCAGCACCCTAAGTAGTTCTTGCTGATTAGTGGCTAAATTTACCCACCAATCAGCAAGCGCTTTCCAGGTGCTTAACCTAAAATGGGCTGACTCCTAAGCTTTCATTTCTGCTTTTCAAATAAAGATACCAAGAGAACGAAGAAAAATGATAATAGGAGTAAATTATAACGTTTTTTTTAAAATTGCTGCTCTAGCTTAATCATGAAAGGAAACATTTGGGTTTAGTACCCTTTAACCCCTTAGTGACCAGAGCACTTTTCCATTTTCTGTCCGTTTGGGACCAAGGCTATTTTTACATTTTTGCGGTCTTTGTGTTTAGCTGTAATTTTCTTCTTACTCATTTACTGTACCCACACATATTATATACCGTTTTTCTCGCCATTAAATGGACTTTCTAAAGATACCATTATTTTCATCATATCTTATAATTTACTATAAAAAAAATTATAAAATATGAGGAAAAAATGGAAAAAAACACACTTTTTCTAACTTTGACCCCCAAAATCTGTTACATATCTAAAACCACCAAAAAACACCCATGCTAAATAGTTTCTAAATTTTGTCCTGAGTTTAGAAATACCCAATGTTTACATGTTCTTTGCTTTTTTTGCAAGTTATAGGGCCATAAATACAAGTAGCACTTTGCTATTTCCAAACCATTTTTTTCCAAAATTAGCGCTAGTTACATTAGAACACTGATATCTTTCAGGAATCCCTGAATATCTATTGACATGTATATATTTTTTTTTAGTAGACATCCCAAAGTATTGATCTAGGCCAATTTTGGTATATTTCATACCACCATTTCACCGCCAAATGCGATCAAATACAAAAAATTGTTCACTTTTTCACAAATTTTTTCACAAACTTTAGGTTTCTCACTGAAATCATTTACAAACAGCTTGTGCAATTATGGCATAAATGGTTGTAAATTCTTCTCTGGGATCCCCTTTGTTCAGAAATAGCACACATATATGGCTTTGGCGTTGCTTTTTGGTAATTAGAAGGCCGCTAAATGCCACTGCGCACCACAAGTGTATCATGCCCAGCAGTTAAGGGGTTAATTAGGGAGCTTTTAGGGAGCTTGTAGGGTTAATTTTAGCTTTAGTGTAGTGTAGTAGACAACCCCAAGTATTGATCTAGGCACATTTTGGTATATTTCATGCCACCATTTCACCGCCAAATGCGATCAAATTAAAAAAAATGTAAAATTTTTCACAATTTTAGGTTTCTCACTGAAATCATTTACAAACAGCTTGTGCAATTATGGCACAAATGGTTGTAAATGCTTGTCTGGGATCCCCTTTGTTCAGAAATAGCAGACATATATGACTTTGGCGTTGCTTTCTGGTAATTAGAAGGCCACTAAATCCTGTTGCGCCTCACACGTGTATTATGGCTAGCAGTGAAAGGGTTAATTAGGGAGTTTGTAGTGAGCTTGCAGGGTTAATTTTAGCTTTAGTGTAGAGATCAGCCTCCCATCTGACACATCCCACCCCCTGATCCCTCCCAAACAGCTCCCTTCCCTCCCCCACCCCACAATTGTCCCCGCCATCTTAAGTACTGGCAGAAAGTCTGCCAGTACTAAAATAAAAGGGTTTTTAAAAAAAAATGAAATTTTTTTTTAGCATATTTACATATGCTACTGTGTAGGATCCCCCCCTTAGCCCCCAACCTCCCTGATCCCCCCCAAAACCGCTCTCTAACCCTCCCCTCTGCCTTATTGGGGGCCATCTTGGGTACTGGCAGCTGTCTGCCAGTACCCAGTTTACAATAAAAAGTGCTTTTTTTGGTTTTTTTTTGTTTTTTTCTGTAGTGTAGCTTCCCCCAACCCCCCACCCCCCACAAACAAACCCCCACCACCTTGCTGATTGTTTAGATTTTATTGTTTATTATATTTTTTATTTCCCCATTTTCTGCAGTGTAGCGGTTCCCACCCGCTCCCTCCCCGTGCGCGCGCGCGCCCCCACCCTCCCGTGCACGCGCACGCGCCCGTGCGCGCCCCCAGCCACCCCCGCCCACGATCCCGCCCCCCTTCAGATCCACATGGCCATCGATACCCGCCTCCCGGTCCGGCTCCCACCCACCAACGCAGGTAGCCACCGATCTCCGGTGCAGAGAGGGCCACAGAGTGGCTCTCTCTGCACCGGATGACTTAAAAAGGTTATTGCAGGATGCCTCCATATCGAGGCATCACTGCAATAACCGGAAAGCAGCTGGAAGCGAGCAGGATCGCTTCCAGCTGCTTTCCACACTGAGGACGTGCAGGGTACGTTCTCAGGCATTAACTGCCTTTTTTCTGAGGACGTACCCTGCACGTCCTCAGTCGTTAAGGGGTTAAATAAATAGTTCTGTCTAGCATTTATTTCATATTTAATTTCCCTTTAAGGTCCCTGTCATGAGATGCAGGACATATGCAGGACACAGCAATGATGGTACAACTCTATTTTATTACAGAGCATAGCAATACACATCCAGACAGGTTGATTGTACTAAACTAACTGCGACACAGACACCGGACCTAAACCCCGCCCCCATGCTAGTGACATCACATCCTGCTATCATCACATCTTCCCCTTTTTCAAAGGCAAAGCATACATTCGCATATATTAAATAACAAGGTACACCAACAGGGTATACAACAACATTTTGTTTTAGAACATTATAAAAACAGATAGATTAGAAAACATGAACAAATAAATTACATCCTGACTTGGACATCGGGGTAGACTACCCTAGTCCACAGTGACCATGGGATTATTCTGCCCATACTTCCGGTCACTGTTCTAGCTAAAGTCAGTCCCTGTATCGGGCCGGAAGCCTCACCACTCTTCCGCTTGATGTAACTTTGCATGAACTGTCCTCTGATACAGAAGATGGTGAACAAGAGTCTGCTGGAGGCAAAGATATATCCCCGCTATGATCTTGCTGAGGGGAAGGCACCTCCCTTAGAACAGGGGATCCCACCGGCGGTGGTACTGAGGTATCCGGTTCCAGACTCTCAGGTACAGGCTGAAGATGTCTTCGGTTACGGCGTGTAACCGTCCCTCCCTCTGTAAGGACTGTGTAAGACCTTGGTTCTGGAGAGCGGCCCACTACCGTAGCAGGCGTCTTCCATTTCTTCTCATCATCCAGTTTAATTCTGACACTTTGGCCCGCTTTCAGTTCCTGTAAAGGCCTGACAGAATGTCTCCTGTCGTAGAAGAAACGATAACCCTTTTTGGCCTCTTCATCCCTCCTAAGGACTTCGTCCCGAGGAACAGGGCCAGGCGGCTTGAAGACACCCACTGAGGGTAAAGTAGTGCGAATCTGGCGTCCTAGCATCAGCTGTGCCGGGCTAAACCCGGTGGCTTGAATGGGCGTCGCCCTGTATGACAAGAGGGCTAGGTACGGTTCAGATTGCTTTAGAATGAATTTTGTTGTTTGAACTGCCCTTTCAGCCATTCCGTTGGCCTGCGGGTAATGTGGACTTGACGTGGAATGTACAAAATCATATTCCCTGCTGAAAGCACTGAACTCTGTAGAAGCGAACTGCATGCCATTATCACTCACTAGCTCCATTGGAATGCCCCAGCGGGCGAACAAGCTCTTCAGGCGAATGATAACGGTTTGACTTGTGATATCATTCAGGGGTGCTATTTCCAAATACCTGGAATAGTAGTCAATAACAACAAGAAACTTTTTCCCGTGCAGTTCGCACAAATCAGCAGCTATTTTCTGCCACGGCCCCGCAGGCAGCGGAGTAGACATTAAGGGCTCCCTTCTCTGAGTAGGCCGGCGTTCCCGGCAAAAGGCACATTTAGACACATGATTTGCAATGTCGGAGCTGATCCCAGGCCACCACACAGCTGCAGCTGCTCTTTCTCTGCACTTTGTGATGCCTAAGTGCCCATCGTGTATCCTGTTCAACATCTCCTTCCTCATGCTGACAGGAATTACAATACGGTCTTGGAACAGCACCAACCCCTCCAGCTCCGTGAGCTGCGACCTCTCTGGCTGGTAAGCATTTAAAGACATCCAGGCTGCCCGGCTCTCGGGCCAGCCATCTCTTATGTACCTTATAACTTCTTGCAGATCTGTGTCCAAATATGTCTCTTTCTTTATCTCTTCCAGTTTCCTTGAAGAAATGGACTTAGAGGCCAGAACTGAATCAACATACACTTTTACATCCGACTCTGTGGAGGATTCTTCAGCAGCAGCCAGCGGGAGCCTGGACAGTGTATCTGCCACAACCAGCTGCTTCCCCGGCACATGCACTGCCTGAACATTGAACCTGAGTAGTCTCATTAAAAGTCTCTGGCATCTCAAGGGTGTTTTGTCGATGTCATAAGAATTGATAAGAGGGACTAGCCGTTTGTGGTCAGTTTCCAGACTAAATTTCTCCAAACCCACTAGATAACGCTGAAAGCGCTCACAGGCCCAAACTGCAGCCAGGCACTCTTTCTCAATTTGAGCGTATTTTGACTCCGCAGCCGTCAGTGTGCGGGAACAGTAGGCGATGGGCTGTAGTTTGTTGTCATTCAGCTGCAGGAGTGCAGCCCCCAACCCATAACTGCTTGCATCAGCACTAACCACAGTCTTTTTTGAAGGGTCGTAGAACCCCAGCACTGGGGCAGACCCCAGCAGGGACTTAGCATGCAGGAACGCTTTTTCTTGTGAGGGTCCCCAGACCCAGGCAACATCTTTCTTAAGCAACTCTGTGATAGGGTGCAAAACTGTAGATAAATCTGGAAGAAACTTGCCCACGTAATTTACAAGGCCCAATATCTGTCTCAGCTCATGTACATCAGAAGGGCTTTTCATCTGTTCGATAGCCCGAATTTTCTCGGGGTCCGGCTTGATGCCATCCCCGTTGATGATATGCCCAAAGTAGCATAATTCAGTTTTCCTAAAATGACATTTTTCTTTATTCAGCTTCAGCCCAGACTCTTTGATAGCCTGCAGCACACAACTCAAACGCTGATCA
Source organism: Bombina bombina (assembly GCF_027579735.1). Taxonomy (NCBI): domain Eukaryota; kingdom Metazoa; phylum Chordata; class Amphibia; order Anura; family Bombinatoridae; genus Bombina; species Bombina bombina. The sequence goes on from NC_069509.1 coordinate 154,728,475, forward strand.
TGCTCCTCCACTGTAGACCCATACACTAGAATGTCGTCCATGACGACTGCTGTGCCCACGTGGCCACTCAGGAGAGAACTCATTTCCCTCTGAAAGATCTCAGGAGCGGAGGATATCCCAAAGGGAAGTCTGCAGAAACAGAACCGACCTACCGGAGTAATAAAGGTAGTCAGTTTGCGGCACTTTGGATCCAGGGGGATCTGCCAAAAGCCGCTAGAAGCGTCTAATGTGGAAAAGAACTTCGCCCCAGCCAACTTCGGGGCTATATCTTCCAGTGTCGGCAGCACAAATCTCTCTCTCTTCACTGCCTCATTCAACCTTTTCAGGTCCACACAGATGCGCACCTTTCCGTTTTTCTTTGCAACTGGAACAATGGGGGCACACCAATCAGTTGCCTCAACAACCTCTTCAATAACCCCCATAGACTTCATGCGCATGAGCTCTTTCTCCACTTGAGGCATGAGCGGGAACAGAATTCTACGAGGAGTAGAAATACTGTACGGGACTGCGTCACTTTTAAGTGCTATACGGACAGGTTTGCAGCTCAGTAGGCCCAACTCGCCAAACATATCTTCAGAGATCTCATTCACTCTGGCCACGAGGCCCAAGTCACAGGCTGCTTTTCTGCTCAATAAACTGTTAACACACTGACCTCGGATCACATGCACCCACATGGTGAACTTTTTTTGTTTGTACTCACAGCTTGCAAGAAATTTCCCCACACAATCAATGCGGCCACCAGGACTATGAACATTTGTAGTAACCTTCGCCAGCTGGGGCTGTCGAGGCAGTTTCATAAATTCAGCAAAAGACATTACAGTGATATCAGCTCCTGTGTCAATCTTAAAATCAACATTGGCTCCCATTACAGTAAAAGTAACTTTCCAATCTTCCTCTGAGCTTGTTCGTTCCACAACAGACCCCACAAAAGACACTTCCTGACCCTCCTGGTCACTGTCCACCTGCATCTCCTTAATGTATTCAGTTTTACACACCACTTCAAAATGGCCTATTCTGTTACATTTTCTGCATCTTTTATCTCTGGCCGGGCATATAGCACTCTGATCATGAGCCCGGTAGCACCGTGTGCATCGGCCATGTTGCGCCCATCCACTTCTAGGCCTTTCCAGTACTTTAGATCTACCGCTCACACTGTGCCTTTCACTAGTAATTTTCCTAGACTGTTGCACTTCATCCACAATACTCTCAGACCTCAGATCAGCACTTTGCTTTTTCACCAGTTCACTCTGGCGGGCCATCCTAATAGCCCCGTCTAACGTTAAATCAGGCTCTAACTGCAGCTTCAGGGAGACTTCAGCATCTGCAATTCCAATAACTATTCTGTCTCTGATTTGCTCTTCTTTAGCAACACCAAACTCACAGAATTCAGCTAATTCATACAGGCTGCGCACAAATGACTCCACAGATTCTCCCACACGCTGATTACGTTTGTGAAAACAAGCTCTCTCATGAATCACATTTCTTTTGGGCACAAAGTGGGCACTGAGTTTATCCATAACTATATCAAAGTTAACTTCGTCCCCTTCTTGGAAAGTAAAAGCATTGAACACTGGCTCTACATCTTTCCCCATAGAATATAAAAGAGAATTAACTTGTACTTCACCACTCTCCTTGTTCAGTTTGGATGCAATCCTGAAGCGCTGAAACCGCTGACGCCATGTGGGCCAAGCTGCAGGCTGAGAAAAGTCAAAAGGCTCAGGTGGGGTAAACTTTGACATCGTCATCATCAGAAACAGAAGCGTAGTCCAGAACTTCTGACACCATGTCATGAGATGCAGGACATATGCAGGACACAGCAATGATGGTACAACTCTATTTTATTACAGAGCATAGCAATACACATCCAGACAGGTTGATTGTACTAAACTAACTGCGACACAGACACCGGACCTAAACCCCGCCCCCATGCTAGTGACATCACATCCTGCTATCATCACAGTCCCAATTTCCTAGTGCAAATTACAGTTTTAAAAGAAGGTTATTATGTGCACCACTTATTAGTGTTGTAATACACAACACTGTCTATGAAGCACATATTGTAATAGGGGGGTATAACATTTTTACTTGCTGTAAACAAATACAATTTATAATAACAAAAATACTTTAATAAGGATCCTTATAAAAATCTTCAATCAAAGTCTCATAGTCATTTGTTTCTAAGGAAAAATACAGGTCATGTATGATAACATTGTTTGTGTCCACCTCTGCAGCACTATTCTCCTATTCAAGCTATGTTAAAGGGACATTAAAAACAAAATACATTTTATAAGCATAGTATTAGATATTTTCCTCCATCTCCCTCTAGTAATGGGTGCCACCATTTTGAAATCTAACTTTCATTGCATTCCAGTGTTTATGTGTTTTGCACATGTGCAGTAACTCTCCTTCAGATACCTGCAGTGTAACCTAGTTTCAAAATGGCAGCACCCATGATTAAAGGGAGGTGCATGAAAAATAATTGATGTTTATTTTCCCTTTAACCTTTACAATACCCAAGTAATTAACAGCAACTCTTAAACATTTAAGGTGACATTTTGCTACCAGGAAATAAAAAAGAAGGAAAACTTTCTAAAATAATACATTATTATTGATTAGACCAAATGAATAAAGTACGTTTTCTGTATTCTTTTTCTACAGATTACAATCTTGCGATTAGTGATGTTTTTTGGATAGTTGTGCCAGTGTCCTGCTTAGTGAGTTTGGTGTTGATAATATTATGCTATTTAAGCATTGCCATGTAAGTATACACAGTTATATCTCATTAGAAATATACATTCAATAACTTTATTGTCTACAATGTGTTTACTTATTCATTTGGTGTTTACTTTATTGATGGGCTATGAATTGAAGAGTTGTCTCTGGTTTTCAACAGTCTAGTCAATAATAATTCCAGTCATGCCACTGAAAGAACTTTAAATGCACCCCCCTCTTATTATGGGTGCTGCCATTTTGGAACCTAATTACATTGCAGATATCTGAAGTTAAAGGGACAGTAAAGTCATAATTAGACATTCATGATTTAGACAGAGCAAACAATTGTAAACAACTTTCCAATTTACTTATATTATTTAATTTGATTTCTTCCCTTCTTATCCATTGCTGAAAGGTTTATCTAGGTAAGCTCAGGAGCAGCAAAGAACCTAGGTTCTAGCTGCTGATTGGTGGCTGCATATATATATATATATATATATATATATATATATATATATATATATATATATATATATATATATATATATATATACTGATTGTCATTGGCTCACTCATGTGTTCAGTTAGAAACCAGAAGTGCATTGCTGTTCCTTCAACAAATGATACCAATTTGCAAACACATCAGCACTGCTATGCAGTGAAAGCTAGATTTCAACATGGCAACAACCATGCTTATAAAATGTTTATCATTTTAAACGTCTCTTTAAAATCTCAAAAATGAAATAAAATTGTATGTCATGATTTTGTTATTCTGTATTAGTTTACCCACACAGATGCAAGTATGTGCTTTTCATTTTATTTATCCCCCCCCACCCCCTTTTTTTGTAATATTGCCATGTAAGTGCTTAAATGGTGGGAAAGATATTTGAATATGTGTGTTTATTTTTGCTATCAACATCTTGTAGCATCTAGAGGTCATACAACTTATGGGCTGTGCTATATCCCTACTAGAATATTGTTATCCCATCACCCAATCTTACAATGGGACTTTTGTTTCTCAAATTAAAGGGACAGTAAATCTTAAATATTATCACAATTTATTAAAAGAATTACAGCACTAAAATAAGCATGCTTCCCTTTAAAGGGACATGTAAATGAAAATTTTAAAAGATAAAGGTTTTCAAATGACTGCAAATCAAATGGCTGGCGTAGGTAGTTTGCAGCGTTTTGAAAACCTGGTTTAAGCAATGTGATTGAAGCTCAATTTTAAGCAAAAGGAAAAGGTGTTCAATGCAATAAACCTTTAACCCATTGACGACGATGGCCAATGCCATAGAGCAGTGATTTTTAACCTTTTTTTTGCCGTGGCACACTTTTTTACATTAAAAAATCCTGTGGCACACCACCATCCCAAAATGTTAAAAAAAAAACACACATTGTAGCATACAACAGCATATATATACACATACACACAAACACACACATACTGTATGTATTGTGCTGTTATGCCATGCCTCCTACAAACTACCCCTGCACTGGGAGTAAAAAACAAGCAAAGTTTAAAAAATATGTCACACTGTTGTCAGTCTGCCGCGGCACACCTGAGGATCTCTCACGGCACACTAGTGTGCCACGGCACACTGGTTGAAAAACACTGCCATAGAGCTTCCAGGCTCTATGGCATTGGCATATGTAATAGTAGTTCACAATGTAAACATATATGAATCTGTCATTGGCTGATGTCTGTCACATGCTACAAGGGGTTTAGCAAATTGAAATACATTTCAAAATCTACTGCTCATTTACAATTTAGAGTAAGTGCTATTGCATTGTCTCCTTATTACGCACTTTTCGATTGTGCAGTTTTTCTGTATTTAGTGGTCCTTTAAGTTAAAGGGACATGAAACCCAAAATGTTCCTTCATGATTCAGATACAGCATACACTTGTAAACAACTTTCAGATTTACTTCTATTATCTAATCTGCGTTGTTCTCTTTTTATCCTTTGTTGATAAGGATACCTAGGTAGGTTTAGGAGCTGGGAGCTAACTGCTGATTGGTGACTAGCCATATATGCCACTTGTCATTGGTTTACCGATGTGTTCAGCTAGCTCCCAGTAGTGCATTGCTGCACCTTCAAAAAAGGATACCAAGAGAATGAAGCAAAATTGATAATAGAAGTAAATTTGAAAGTTGTTTAAAATTGTATGTTCTATCTGAACAATGAAAGAAAAAAAACTAAACAATAAAGATATATTTAAAAAAACATTGCACTGGTTTCTGAGACAGTTTAAAACATAGAGACACACTAACGTATTGCAAACAGTTTGTTCATATACAGTATATTAATTACCATATAATTACCATATAATTACATATATATATATATATATATATATATATATATATATATAATATTAATAATTATGTCGGTCTCTATTAACTAAAAAAAAAACACATGGTTGTCTAATATATCTAAAATAACTTTTCTAGTAACAGTCTGACTGATCTAATATATTTACATTACTACATGTATATACTGAACTATATTTCTAATTATATAGTAATATCCTTTATAGTGATAACCTTTTAATTTATTGTTTTTAGGTGTAAGAAAAAATGGTGGAATAACATTCCTGACCCTGCGAAGAGTAAACTAGCTCTGCAAAAGGTACTTACATCACAGATAAATATATGTTTTGATTGGGTCTATTGAGTCGGTTGAGGTAGGTACCAGTTACTGAAAATTGTAATAACGTTTTATATGAAAGAACAAAAGTATTTTGATGTTGGATGCCAGAGAGGGCAAAGAACTAAAATGTACTAAATTCAATTCTTCATACAATGTTTGTGTGTAGTAAACAAAAAAAAAACATTCAAATTTACCATCATTATTAATTTTACCTGCACTTTCCCTAAAACTACATTTAAATATTTATATTGTATGTAAATCTTTTGCCATGTAATTAATTTAATTTCCCCTTTAAGGTAAGCCTCTATTTTCACTGGCATTCATCTGAAAAGAGTTTGGTAATGAATAGTGGCTGTGAATTACATATTTAGTAGAATCTTATTCTTTCTAAAAAAAAAAAGTGCGCATATGTATATATATATATATATATATATATCACCAGCACTCACAGACAGCTGCACAGCTTACAGTGACTCCCCAGACAAGCCTGGGTGAAACATCCATAGGGAAAATAAGAAAATAAAATTATTAACTCAATACAAAAGTCTGGTACTCTTTTGCAAGTACGCAGATAGATTTAAAAGCAAAATGGAAGAGTTAGTTACAGCATTTGACCAAATGGTAATAAGCCCAGGATAATGTCAAGGGGGCCGAATTATCGAGCTCCGAATGGATCTTGATGCCTCTGTTTTCGCGCGAGCCTTCAGGATCGCCGGAAACAGTAGTTATGAAGCAGCGGTCTAAAGACCGCTGGTCTATAACTTGTCCATCTGCTCTGAGTCTGCGGACGAAATTCGCCCGATCCTATACGATCGGGCTGATCAACACCCCCTGCTAATGGCCGATTGGCCGGGAATCTGCAGGGGGCGGCATTGCACAAGCAGTACGCCATTTATCGAGGTGCGGCGGACATGATACGCTACATCGTATTATGTCCGCTCGCACTTTGGTAAATTGGCCCCAATGTCTCTTCTTGCATGGGTCCCTAACCTACCGCCAGAAAATGCAGCCTTTAACCAAATACACTGAGATACAAACAAGGGTGACACAGGCCCTTTGTAATATCCCTAGATAGATACAAAACAGTGTACATTTTCAAAAATACATTAAATTCACAAAATAAAACATCAAATAATGTGTTAATAATGTGTTTTCAATATAGTACAGGGTGAATTGAATTTTCAAATAATTCTTTTTGTTTGTTTGGTTTTTTTGCATTTTCCATACTGTCCAAACTTTTGCGGAATTTGGATTGTTACTGTGGACTTTGCACCCAGGCTTGGGCTGAGTCACTGTAAGCTGTGCAGCTGTCTGTGAGTGCTGGTGAGCACCCTTTCAGTTGTGCAGGGTGGGTCATGGGATGTGTACCCAGTCCAGTTTGAGAGTCCAATCAATATATATAGATACTATATGTATATTTTATATTTTTAATATATATTTATTATTTTTTTAATCTTGGACTTCAGATCTAAATAAATCGGTTTACTAATTCCTTACTTATTAAGATGTAAAAAAAAAAATATTGTGCAATATACACATAAAATTTTATATATATCGGCAATTAAAAGGCAAAAATATATATTCATGCCAGAGTTGTTCTCATTCAATTGGGACATAGCAGGGAGATTTCAGGTTTTAGCTTTTTATAAATATATATTGAATATCTTTGCTCCACACTACAAATTCTGTAGCATTCTGTTGATAATAAAGATCCCCTTGCATTTTTTGTATAATGTAGATTATTAGTTCTAAATTTTCTTTAATAGAACTGAAACCAGGAATTTCCCTACTCTTTCACATTTGAGAACTTTTGACATCAACCTGAAGTTTAGTGACCCGTTGAAATAGACTGTGTTTCTGCAACATTAAAATAATAATTATAGTGCAAAAATAAAATGCTTTAATTAGTTTGTAAATTTAGCACTAGCCTCTGTGCAAAAGTGTTAAACACATAGTTCAAGTATTGCCCAGGAGCTGCAGAGAACTGTTGGCCCCGAGCAGAAACAGCGGGTGACCCAATCATTAGAGGCAATAATGCAGCTGGGTCATGTGATTGCCACTGCTGATTAGCTCACTGGTGGTTTCTACTGAGGACCAGCAGTTCTCTATGGGTACTTTAACTATGTTTTTAACCCCTTTGCAAAGGTTAAACACATAAACTTGTAGAATCACTATTGCTAAAATTGCATGCTCTAAAAAAAATAGATTTTTGTACTATAATGGCCATTTAATCCATGAAAATACATTTCAATAAATGTATATGCTTTAAAATAAATTTATTGAAAACTAAGACAAAAATATTAATATATTACATGTTCCAGCTATGTCAAAAAATGACAATAAAGGGCCAATTGGACAAGAAACAAGTTAAGGGTTAAGGCCTGTGGGAGAGGATGGAGTAGAAAGCACATACTAGTGGGTGTAGCTGAGCCTACCTGATAAAAGGTCACAGCAGAAGGCTTAAGGCCTCTTCTCTTGCTGACCTTCGTCGAGCTTTTCACTCCCTCCCACCCTGTGAGTTTGGATGGCAGTGTAAGTTGTACGGCTTCCTTAGGGTTGCTGAGTTTTTTTTAACCATGGCAGGGATAGCGTCACTTGAGCTAGTCGGTGTAAGCTCATGGTTTTAATACACAGCTCCCCTTGTTTATAAGGCAGTTCCACAGCCTGAAGATAGCGAGGACCCTTATGGGTTGGAGATCTCTCTCTAGTCAAGTAGCCTGTTTCCAACATGGCAGAGAGGCTGAGGTGGAGTGAAGGCCAGTTAGCAAGGGTGGGTTGAATGCTTCAGATCATAACTGAAGCTCCCCTCCTTTTTATGTGAAGGTCTACCAACTCCCAGCAACCTCATTGCCCCAGTCTTGGGTGGAGTGTCCTCCCTTGCAGCTTCCATTGACCTCTAGTAGTCCTCATTAATTTAGAGACTCACTTGCCACCATCCTGAGTTAAAATGTTTAGTCAATTTATTGTTAAATTGTTTAATAAACAAGACCAATATATGGTCTTTCCATCCACTCTTGCCTCTGATTATACTCTTATTATATATATTATACTCTTAGAGGGACCAGCTAGGCCTTTGACCCTTATGTATCTGTTTGCAAATTAAAAAAGTTTTTAAAATAGGGAAAACGTGTTTTCTATGAAAATACGTAATTGCATGAAGCAAGTTCTGCATGAATATTTCATTTCAGAAGAGCAAATTTTGAGGATTGCTTAAAGGGTCAGTCAACAACACTAAAATTGTTATTGTTTACAAAGATAGATAATGCCTTTATTACCAATTCCCCAGCTTTGCACAACCAACATTGTTATATTAATATACTTTATAGCATTTAAAACTCTAAATGTCTGCCTGTTTCTAAGCCACTAAAGACAGCCTCTTATCACATGCTTTTTTTATTAGCTTTTCACAACAGGGGTGTGCTAGTTCATGTGAGCCATATAGATTGTGGCAGACACTGCACTAATTGGCTAAAATGCAAGTCAATAGCTAATAAATAAAAAGTCATGTGATCATGGGGCTGTCAGAAAATGCTTAGATACAAGTTAATTACAGAGGTAAAAAGTATATTAATATAACTGTGTTGGTTATGCAAAACTGGGGAAGGTTTAATAAAGGGATTATCTATCTTTTAAAACAATAAAACTTCTGGAGTAGACTGTCCCTTTAAGCTAAAGTCAAGTAAAGTATGTTTTGTATTTCAGCTATGGAAACGTTTCCTCTGACAATCTCATAGAATATTTACAGCTTTCACTTCCTGTTAATTAACCGATTAGGATGTCATTTTATGAGCTTTATTTTAACCTATTATGTTCTTATTTTTTCTTTAGGGATTATTAAATTGGGATACACACTCAACTGGTTCCCCTCCAAACAAACAAAGGCAAAAATTAAAAAGACCTTGGTAAGTGCTTCCTCCTAAATCTACTTTAAAATATATATTCTGATTGCAAAAACACCCTCCTAATGTGACAAGTATGGAAACACAGAATTGTGACGGTAGATAAGAAACAAAAAGGCCCATCAAGTGTACACATATTACGTGTTAGTTATTTCATAGGATAGCCTTATGCATGTCCCAGGCATTTTTTAATTCCTTTACAGTCTTGGGTCTAGATTACAAGTGGAGCGCTAAATTATCGCACACAATAATTAACTGGCCATTACAAGTGGCTGGTTATTGCTACTGCAAACTCGTGGTAGCAAATAGAGTTTATAAAATGAACCAGAGGCCAGACCTCTGGTTAATTTTATAAATATGCACTAAATGCACCCAAAATACAGTCTATTGTATTTTATTAAAAAATAAAGATAGCAGCTTTTTTATTTTTTAATAATGTTACTGCAATAGGCAGTATTTTGGGGCTAAAGCTTGTGGGAGTTGGGTAAAAAAAAACTGGCACTGAAAAGTGCCTTTACATTACGGTTTATGGGAACTGTGTGTTCCCAGTAAATATATATGCATATGCTTATATACATATACACTCACCGGCCACTTTATTAGGTACACCTTGCTAGTACAAGGTTGGATCCCATTTTGCCTTCAGAACTGCCTTAATCCTTCGTGGCATAAATTCAGCAAGTTGTTGGATACATTCCTCAGACATTTTGGTCCATAGTAACATGATAGCATCACGCAGTTGCTGCAGATTTGTCGGCTCTACATCCATGATGGGAATCTCCCATTCCACCACATCCCAAAGGTGCTCTGTTGGATTGAGATCTGGTGACTGTGGAGTACAGTGAACTCATTGTCATGTTCAAGAACCAAATTTGAGATGATTTGAGCTTTGTGACATGGTACATTATCCTGCTGGAAGTAGCTATCAGAAGATGGGTACACTGTAGTCATAAAGGGATGACATGGTCAGCAACAATACCTGCTCAATTGATACTAAGGGGCCCAAAGTGTGCCAAGAAAATATCCCCCACACCAATACACCACCACCACCACCAGCCTGAACCATTGATACAAGGCAGGATGGATCCATGCTTTCATGTTGTTTAAGCCAAATTCTGACCCTACCATCTGAATGTCGCAGCTGAAATCGAGACTCATCAGACCAGGCAACAATCTTCTATTGTCCAATTTTGGTGAGCCTGTGCAAATTGTAGCCTCAGTTTCCTGTTCTTAGCTGACAGGAGTGGCACCCGGTGTGGTCTTCTGCTGCTGTAGCCCATCTGCTTCAAGGTTCGACGTGTTGTGGTTCAGAAATGGTATTCTGCATACCTTAGTTGTAAAGAGTGGTTATTTCAATTACTGTTGCCTTTCTATCATCTCAAACCAGTCTGCCCATTCACCTCTGACCTCTGACATCAACAAGGCATTTTTGTCCACACAGTTGCCACTCACTGGATATTTTCTATTTTTTTCGGACCATTTTCTGTAAACCCTAGAGATGGTTGTACATGAAAATCCCAGTAGATCAGCAGTTTTTGAAATATTCAGACCAGCCCGTCTGGCACCAACAACCATGCCACGTTCAAAGTCACTTAAATCCCCTTTCTTCCCCATTCTGATGCTCGGTTTGAACTTCAGCAAGTCTTCTTCACCACATCTAGATGCCTAAATGCATTGAGTTACTGCCATGTGATTGGCTGATTAGCAATTTGTGTTACCAAGCAATTGAACAGGTGTACCTAATAAAGTGGCCGGTGAGTGTATATTTATGTGTTAATATGTGTATATACACATATTAACGCATACATATATATGTATGTAAGCATATACATATATATTTAACACTGCTGCCCATCATTGTGCTACTTACCCCCTACGCTGCACAAGTTCTGATGCTGTATATGACAGCATCAGAACGAGGCTCCCATAGGAGCCTATGGAAGCGCATTCTTGTAAGCCCAATGCTTTCCAGACCTCGCGCTCGCATTGCTGAAAACTTGTCATACCAGCGCACATTAGCGTGGGTTGGTATTACACAGTGGAGCACAAATATTGCTTTCATCAAATCGATATTTTGCACTCCACTTGAAATCTGTCCCTTTATGTTTACCAAGGGCCGCCACTAGAAATTATGGGGCCCCTGACTTAACCATTGATCAGGCCCCCCCCCCTCCTTTGACAGGTGCAATTTTTGACCAAGTGACTAAAACGTATATGCACTTTATTCTTAAGTGTCTATTTAAACTTGGAAATGTTGTAAAGGTAGTAACATACAAACACACAGACACACTCATACACTGAAACACTCACACATAAGGATTCACATATAGACACTATAGCAGACACGCAAAGAAACACACTCAGACAAAAACACCCAAACAGAAACTCAGCACTTGTTTACAGTGACCTGACAAGTAATGAGGTAAACTACAGTTTTGTAAAAAAAAAAAGGAGATTTAGAAAACAAAATATGGAGTTCTGATTATCTTTTTGTAAAGGAAAATACCAACTAAATAATGACAACAGCATGCAGTGGCTGAAAGGAAGGACCCTGAACTGCCTAAACAATCATTTAAAGGTTAAATGGTGGATTGGTGACTTCCGGAAAGGTCTCATTAGTCTCAAAGTCTGTATAAATATGTGAATAATCAGTAGTAAGGTCAAAATGTCCTAAAAAGGAACAGACAATGGACACACACACAAACTCAAACTTGCACATACACCCAAGGAAACACCGACAGAGACAGCCTCAGAAAACACACAAAAACATACACACACAGTGACACCCACAGAAAACACACAAAGACATACACACACAGAGAGACAACCACATAAAACACAGAAAGACATACATACACACACCCTCACTGAGACATCCACAGAAAACACACAAAGACATACACCCACCCTCACATAGGCATCCAGAGAAAATACACAAAGACAAACATGCACGCACCCTCACAGAGACACCCATATAAAAAGCTCAAAGACATATGCACACACCCTCACAGACATCCACAGAAAATGCACAAAGACATACACACCCACCCTCACAGAGAGACCCACAGAAAAAAATAAATACACACTCATAGAGACACAAACCAAAGCACAAAGAAATAAACACAGACACCCACAGAAACACTCACAGGAGGAAACATTTATGCACCTTGCATCCCCTGCCATTTGTGTATTGAGGAGGAAACATTTCTGCATGGTTTTAAATATAGAATTTCTACAGCATTGTCAAATGCATAAATACACTGCTGCTAAAAAATGTGTTTTTATGGACCCCTGGCCCCACCATACAACTACTACCACACTGAAGTTACAATCTGAAATTGCACAAAGAAATAAAAAACATTTGCTAAGTAAGTCCTACCTCCTCTGCAAATGAAAGTGATCTGCCGTCTGACTCAGGCACACACTGTACAAACAAAGTGCCAAGTCTGTCTAACACTGTGCATAGTGGTTTAGTGCACACTCAGAAATCGTCTAAAATTTACTCCTTGCAATAACATGTCCCATGCTCAATTAGCACTCTGCTGTAGTACCCACTGGTGGCTGTCAAAATTAAAAAAAATAAAAAAAAAATGTTTTTAGTTCTTGCCTCATGGGCCCCCCCTGGCCCATTGGGTCCCTGACAGGAGTCACCCCTGTCACCCCCTGATGCCGGCCCTGTGTTTACCACCTCAACTGGAAGTTTATTTCATGAATCCACCACCCTTTCTGTAAAAAAAAATGCTTCCTCATATTTCTCCTGAATCTGCTACCTTATAACTTGTTTTGTGACCCCTTGTTTTGCCATTTGTTTTTTTGTGGAAAATGCTTTCTGCTTCTACTTTATTAAGTCCCTTCATATATTTAAAGGTTTCTATCAGGTCACCTCTTTTCCTTCTATCCTCTAAACTGCAACAAATACTATTTCAGGTTTTAAAACTGATGGAGTTGTAGCATCAACTTTTAGTCATAGTTAAAGGGACACTAAACCCACATTCTTTCTTTATTGATTCAGATAGAGCATGCAATTTTAAGCAAATTTCTCATTTACTCCTATTATATTTTCTTTGTTCTTTTTCTTTCTTTATTTAAAAAGCAGGAATTTAAAGCTTAAGAGCAGGTCCATTTTTGTTCAGGACCTGTGTTATGCTTGCATATTGGTTCGCTAAATGTAGCCACCAATAAGCAAGCGCTATCCAGGGTTCTGAACCTAAAAAAGGGCTGGCTCCTAAGCTTTAAATTCTTGATTTTTAAATAAAGATAGCAAGAGAACGAAGAAAAAATGATAGTAGGAGTAAATTAGAACAATGCTTAAAATTGCATGCTCTATCTGAATCACGGAAGAAAAAAATTGGGTTTAGTGTCCCTTTAAACTGAATGGTTACCACTCTCCCTGCTATTGTTATTTTCCTACACTGCTTATAGCTCTCTTCATAGATTTTCCCTTATTTAACCCCCTACAGGTACCAGTTGGTTAAGTTCTGTATTTTCATACCAGGCAACACTAGAAGTGCACATATTCTTGTACCCTGTGAAGGAAGTGGTGAACGGTCACAGATCAGTTCCCAGCTTTTTCACAGCTGTACCGCATGATTCAGGTTAGAACACACAATAAAGAGTGTGAGGTTTATATTTGGCAATTTTTCATATAAAGTTTATACAAATATAAAAATAGACATGATAAATATTAGCAATAAATATACTGCAAAAATATAAAGCTTCCTTCCTGCATTATGAACACAAACGCAAGGTACACAATACAGCTGTCAAAAAGCTGTAATCGTCACTGATCTCTGTTGTTTGTATTTTATTTATTTTTTACAGGTAAAAGAGCTGATTACTTTGGGGCAATGCCCCGCAAAAGGCCATTTTAAGGGCTATTGGTAGTTTAGTTTAGGCTAGGTTTTTATTTTTATTTTGGGGGGGGGGGGCTTTTTTATTTTGATAGGGCTATTAGATTAGGTGTAATTAGTTTAAATATCTGTAATTTGTTTATTATTTTCTGTAATTTAGTGTTTTTTTTTTGTACTTTAGCTAATTTAATTTAGGTAATTGTATTTAATTTAGTTAATTTATTTAATTATAGTGTAGTGTTAGGTGTTAGTGTAACTTAGGTTAGGTTTTATTTTACAGGTACTTTTGTATTTATTTTAGCTAGGTGGTTATTAAATAGTTAATAACTAT
>NC_069509.1:154747918-154960418 GCF_027579735.1 Bombina bombina
CAATTCTTGTCTGTCATTGCAAAATAGTGTTCATGATGACGATGATTTTCACACTTTAACAACACCAACATTTGAAGAACATTCCTTTTTTAATTGGACTGAATTGACACTAAATGATGATACATTACAAGTTAAATCACCTGAACCCTATCAACCTTCTATTTGTGAATCCTCGGAATATCAAAGTTTTGCCAAAGCAATTCAACAGGAGAATGTGTGTGCTACAGACCCTGTTATATCTTCAGAATTTAATAAACTGGAATCAGCATACAAATCTTTTCATAGTCTTCTAAACCAAAATGGACAGGAACCGGAATTACTTCACAGCAGTTCTCAACTTGAGTTAAACATGAGTGAATCTTGTTACACTTGTACAGATCAACCTGCAACAGAAAGAGACAATAGCTTGGAAAATTCTATTGTTGATACTAAAATAAACTTTCATGAAAATTCTAATGATGACATTTGCTCCAGTTTCTTAAAGAGAAGTTATCTAGATGGCAAATATGAAACTCCAACAATAAAAGCAAAAGTTGAAGACTTATCCCATCAAAACAAAAATTGGTTGAATAAAGGAACAGAAAATAGAATTAACACTAAGGAATTACAAGCTCAATTCAACAGAGATATTTCTTTTGTTTTGACTTTTGATATTGCCAACCACTTGAGGAATTTTGCAAGTGGTAATAACTTGTTGGCTAGAAGAAATTATAAAAATATATCAAATAATAATGATGGTGAAATTAAAAAAACAATTAATTCTTGTCCACTTTACAGCAAAGTAACATTATTGAACAATTTGTTTGCTCCAGGTCAGGACTATCATTTGTTTATTAAATACCTCAACTCTCTAAATGTCCAGCCAATAACATTTCAAAATACATCCTATTTTTTCCATCCATCACAACCAGAACTTGTATCTTTGCTAAATGTTACCACCACCAATGCAAGCAACACAATAAACCCTTTACTGGTGCAACATCAAATTTCAGACAAAGATGGAAACCTTTACATGTCAGTGATGGTATAAAACCCCAGCTGCTACTGGTTTAACAAGATAAATACAAATATCTGATTGGGGAACCCAGGCTGGAATGGTTTATCACTACTTTAAGAAATGTACCTACAAGCTGATATGACAAATAAATCAAACAATTTTATTTTTTTCCCAATGTGATTTTACAAATGTATTTCCTGCTAGTTCCTCTTTTACCTTGGGAATATGGGGCTTTTCTAAACTAAGGTGTTACGTTTGTGAATATGGCTTCTTTTCTCTTGCTTATTATGCTTTATTTCTAAAGTACCAAAACCTGCTAAGTTCTGTGAAATTAATTCAAACACAGTTTGACCCATATGTGTATACAGACCAGTACAAGACAAACTAAGCACAGTGCTTAAATTACCTTAAAGGAACATAATACCCCAATTTTTTTAGCCAATCAGTGCTCGCTCCTCGGTAAATTCACGTGCATGAGCTCAATGTTATCTATATGAAACACATGAACTAACGCCCTCTAGTGGTGAAAAACTGTCAAATGCAGAGGCGGTCTTCAAGGTCTAAAAAATTGGCAAATGAACCTCCTAAGTTTAGCTTTCAACTAAGAATACCAAGAGAATTGGTGATAAAAGTAAATTGGAAAGTTGTTTAAAATTACATGCCCTATCTGAATCATGAAAGTTTTTTTTGGACTTGTCTGTCCCTTTAAGCATTACATTCCTGCTTTTTATATAAAGATAGAAAGAGAACGAAGACAAATTTACAATAGGAGTAAATTAGAAAGTTGCTTAAAATTGCATGCTCTATCTGAATGATTAATGAAAAGAAATTAGTTCAGTGTCCCTTTAATATTTATAACATTATGCCAAATAAAAAGGATACAAATATATACTAATTTAGCACAACACACAAATAATGATTCTCAAATATATATATATATATATATATATATATATATATATATATATATATATATATATATAAATATATATATAAATATATACAAAGCAGACATGACCTTCATTAATGCAATATATTGATATGTAAATGGAAGCCAAGATATCACATTTAAATTAATGATCATAAAACTTCCTGGCTTTTTTGAAAGTTTGCATCATTTTTATTTGATTTGAACTGTTTATAAAGATGATTAATGTAAAGATAATTTAAATAGATCTAATCTACGTACACAAGACGGCATTGATGACTTTTGAGGCCTAAAGAATAATTAGCTGCCTTATCTTGTTTTGATATATACTAATACTCGTGTCTGTGCGGTTGTGAGTTTAAGTTCTTTAGACATATGATCAAATGTGAATCTGTTTTAAGTTTGCTATATAAAGAAATGGTAATGTGTAAAATAAAAAAGACAGTCCAAAAGGAAAATCTGAGAGGAAGCGCGTGTCAGATAAAAGAATTGAAAATAAAGTGATTTTACAAAAAGGGATGTATCGTGATATCTGGTGTGTGTTCAGAATTGATATGCAGGTAACTAGTGTATCCTCATAAGTATGACCACGTGATAAAAATAAAAATAAAATAATGTTAATACTATAATATAATACATATACAATATGCTGGGAACAAGTGAACAGTAGTGATTATATTATCATATGTGATTGTCTCAGATAAATGTGAGAGTCTCTTGTGATAAAATAAATCGGCAAGCTCCACTTGTGTCCCACAGTGTGATGGTTCAAGGAAACTAGGATGAAGAAAAAGACAAGGGGCGCCTCATAGTGTAATTTGTAATTACAAATTGATAGTGTATCAAAAAGAAATGAAAACTACTCACAAGAATAGTGGCAGACTGACGTTTAAGCAGCAGTCACTGCGCTGTGGGTCTCCGTATGTTTGACACGGCAGATCTGGATTCAGGTCATCAAAAAACCCGCCTTCCCAAGATGGAAACCGGGTTCAGGCGTATACCTCAACAGGATAACAGCGTATGCCTTGTCAGGATAGGATAACAGCATGTCCAGCTGAGTGAATGCAGCGTGCAGGTGTCTTTCATACACAAGGATCAGTGATCGGCTGCAAGCTAACCATAAGAGGCTGCAGGAAAGTTCCAAAGTGTGAACGGAATGAGGGTGGCCACAAAACCGGGTCGTTGTTAAAAAATCTTTCTTTATTGTTTTGCAACGTGTTTCTCTGTCAACACAGGACCGTTTCATCAGGCATAAAAAAAGATAGGTAATCTCTATTTAAACCTAAAAATGACCCGGAAGTGGTAAATGATTATTTTAATTATATTTTTTTTAAATATATTTTTAATTTTGATAGGGCTATTAGATTAGGTGTAATTAAATATCTTGTAATTTGTTTTTTATTTTCTGTAATTTAGTGTTTGTTTGCTTTTGTGATTTAGCTAATTTAATTTATTTAATTGTATTTAATTTAGGTAATTTATTTAATTGTAGTGTAGTGTTAGGTGTTAGTGTAACTTAGGTTTATTTTACAATTCAATTTGTATTTATTTTAGCTAGGTAGTTATTAAATAGTTAATAACTATTTAGTAACTATTCTACCTAGGTAAAATAAATACAAACTTGCCTGTAAAATAAAAATAAACCCTAAGCTAGATACAATGTAACTATTAGTTATATTGTAGCTAGCTTAGGGTTTATTTTATAGGTATTTAGTTTTAAATAGGAACAATATAGTTAATGATAGTAATTTTATTTAGACTTATTTAAATTATATTTAAGTTAGGGGGAGTTAGGGTTAGACTTAGGTTTAAAGGGGTAATAAATTTAGAATAGTGGCAGCGACGTTGAGGACGGCAGATTAGGGGTTAATAAATGCAGGTAGGTGGCGGCGATGTTGGGGGCATCAGATTAGGGGTTAATAAATATAATGTAGGTTGCTGCAATGTTAGGGACGGCAGATTAGGGGTTAATAAGTATAATGTAGGTGGCGGCGATGTTAGGGGCAGCAGATTAGGGGTTAATAATATTTAAATAGTGTTTGCAAGGCGGGAGTGCGGTGGTTTAGAGGTTGATATGTTTATTCTAGTGGCGGTGATGTCCGAAACGGCAGATTAAGGGTTAAAAAATGTATTATAGTGTTTGCAATGCGGGAGGGCCTCGGTTTAGGGGTTAATAGGTAGTTTATGGGTTTTAGAGTACTTTTTAGCACTTTAGTTATGAGTTTTATGCTACAGCTTTGTAGCATAAAACTCATAACTACTGACTTTAAAATGCGTTAGGAATCTTGGAGGTAGAGGGTGTACCACTCACTTTTTGGCCTCCCAGGACAAACTCGTAATACCAGCGCTATATGAGTCCCATAGAAAAAAGACTATACAAACTTTACGTAAGTCGTTTTGCGGTAAGGCCAAAAAAGTGTGCAGTGCCCCTAAACCTGCAAGACTCGTAATAGCAGCGGTAGTGAAAAAGCAGCGTTAGGACCTGTTAGTGCTGCTTTTTTACCTTAACGCAAAACTCGTAATCTAGCCGATAGGTAGCTACATGTTAAAACTAAGATCATATAGATCAATAAACTGTGTGTTCACATGAGTGATATAAAGTAGCCCAAATATAAAGTAAAAACTTGTAAGCAAGTCAGCCAGTGTAAAAGTTAAAATATAACTTTTATTGGGAAATAATAAAAATAAACATCAAAGTGTCCTGAGGCTAGTGCAACACCAGTCTTACATGTTTCAGCATTACGCCTTCCTCATAGACTGTGCTGCACTAACCTTAACAGCCTAATTAAATACACATGAGGAACATATGATGTCATATACATAGAAGTAATTAACCCTTTAACAATTGAAGATTTACTTCCCTTAAGCAATGTTTTAGTATCACAGAGTTGAGATCGCTGTTTAACAAACGATAAAAAAGAACATAGACACAAAAACAATGATATATTTATAACAAAAGCAGTTTACCTATATATCTTAGGGCTCAAAACATATATCAGAGTAAAAAAAGAAAAACATAGGAAACTCTTATATGTATTCCTAATTAAGTTATATTTTGCTTTCTACCTATATAAGGCAATTATTGCTCTACCAATATTAACAGTCTAGGTCATATTAGGAATATATATAAAGTGACTGACTCTAAAAAGGGAAATAGTGTATATGTGAAAAAGGTTTTAACAATAAATTTACATAAGACACAATGAGATTGAAAATTAAAAATTGCCACCATAGAATGTGGTTTCAAAAAATGTATATCAAGTGACTGATTGTGTTAGAAAGAAAAACAAATAATAATTCAAAATTCAAAAAAAAAAATCAAAACTTTGTGGCTTTTTTCAATTTTTTTTAATTATCCTGTCAAGGTAGACGCTGTTATCCTGTCGAGGTAGACGCTGTTATCCTGTCGAGGTAGACACTGTTATCCTGTCGAGGTAGACGCTGTTATCCTGTCGAGGTAGACGCTGTTATCCTGTCGAGGTAGACGCTGTTATCCTGTCGAGGTAGACGCTGTTATCCTGCCGAGGTAGACGCTGTTATCCTGTCGAGGTAGACGCTGTTATCCTGTCGAGGTAGACGCTTTTTTCAATTTTTTTTAATTATCCTGTCAAGGTAGACGCTGTTATCCTGTCGAGGTAGACGCTGTTATCCTGTTGAGGTAGACGCTGTTATCCTGTCGAGGTAGACGCTGTTATCCTGTCGAGGTAGACGCTGTTATCCTGTCGAGGTAGACGCTGTTATCCTGTCGAGGTAGACGCTGTTATCCTGCCGAGGTAGACGCTGTTATCCTGTCGAGGTAGACGCTGTTATCCTGTCGAGGTAGACGCTGTTATCCTGTCGAGGTAGACGCTGTTATCCTGTCGAGGTAGACGCTGTTATCCTGTCGAGGTAGACGCTGTTATCCTGTCGAGGTATACGCCTGAACCCGGTTTCCATCTTGGGAAGGCGGGTTTTTTGACGACCTGAATCCAGATTTGCCGGGAGACCCACAGCGCACTGACTGCTGCTTAAAAGTCAGTCTGCCTGATAGCACTTTATTCATTTAAAGTGCCACTATTCTTGTGAGTAGTTTTCATTTCTTTTTGATACACTATCAATTTATAATTACAAATTACACTATGAGGCACCCCTTGTCTTTTTCTTCATCTATGTGTAAAATAATGTTACCCCTTAGGTGTTAGGCACAAATGCATTCAATCATTTCAAGAATGTCTGGTTTAAAGGGACACTCAAGTCAAAATTAAACTTTCATGATTCAGATAGAGCAGCAATTTTAAACAATCTCACAATTTACTTCCATTAATAAAATGTGCACAGTCTTTTTATATTTACACTTTTTGGCGCCCATTTAACAAGCTCCGTAGTGAGCTTCTGGGCACGTGTTTCTGACGAGCCTTCAGACTCGCCAGAAACAGCAGTTATGAAGCAGCGGTCACAAAGACCGCTGCTCCATAACCTGTCCGCCTGCTCTGAGCAGGCGGACACACATCGCCAGAAATCAACCCAATCAAGTACGATCGGGTTGATTGACATCTCCCTGCTGGCGGCCCATTGGCCGCGAGTCTGCAGGGGGCGGCATTGCACCAGCAGCTCTTGTGAGCTGCTGGTGCAATGCTGAATACGGAAAGCGTATTGCTCTCCACATTCAGCGAGGTCTGGCGGACCTGATTCGCACTATCGGATCAGGTCCGGCAGACTTTGTTAAATAGAGGCCTTTGAGTCACCAGCTCCTACTGAGCATGTGCAAAAATTCACGTAATATGCGTAACTGAAATTTGTCAGAAAAAAATCTACTACTCATTTGAAGTTCAGACTAAGTGCTATTGCATTGTCTTTTTATCATGCATTTGTTGATTATGCAAATCTACTGTATTTACTGGTCCTTTAAGCATAAATGAAGCTAAGCATTCAAATAGATTTATGCTGATTTCCTTCACTCTATTTTGTTTCATCTCCTTCTTTTCTTTCTTCATCTTATCTAAAACATATAGGATAGTAGATCCTTTTTAAGAAATAACAGAAAAGGTACACAGCGCATCATCTTTGTGTTTCCCAGCTAATCATCCCCGCATGAATCATAATCCAAATAGTCCAGAATTGCATTTAAAACAAGCTTGAACCCAACTACATAGATAGCCTTATGTTCAAAAACTCACTGGCATGAAGGACAAATGTTATCAAATCTTTGTGAGCTTTTCTTGCACGTTATGGAGTATATTTACTAAGCAGCGGACGCTGCTTATTCCGCGTGAGCCTTCTGGCTCGCCCGAAACATAGGTTAAGAAGCAGAGGTCTTAACACCATTTAGGTGGCGGACTGCAATCATCCTGATCTGATACGATCGGGATGATTGACACCCCCTGTGAATGTGCAGGTGTAGCATTGCATATGCATTTCACCAGAAATGCTTGTGTAATGTTAAATGCAAAAAAAGCGTATGCTGTCAGCGTTTAGCAATGTTGGGCAGACATGATTCGCAACAGCAAATCATGTCTGCCCGCCATTTGATAATTCAACCCCTATGTGTCTTTCCTTGACATCCAGAATTCTGCAGAACAAGTTTGGGGCGCTCTCCCATCTGTACTAGACCCAGAAAAATGCCCCAAACTCCCAAGTACGGGGCGATGAGCAGCGGACTGTTGTTAACTAACAGTCATCAATCTCGCTGCTCTTCGGCTTTTTCCCAGCTTTATTGGTATACTGTCACTAAACACCCACACTATACTATACTGTTTTACCCCTATACCACCGCTTCCGGAGCCCACCTACTCTAATAAATGTATTAACCCCTAAACAGCCGCTCACAGACCCCGCCGCAACTAAATAAAGTGTTTAAGCCCTAAACCGCCGCTCCCGGGGCTCACTGCCACCTACATTATACTTATAAACCCCTAATCTGCCCCCCCTACACCGCCGCCACCTACATTATACTTATTAACCCCTAATCTGCCCCCCCTACATCGCCGACACCTACATTATACTTATTAACCCCTAATCTGCCCCCTACATCGCCGCCACCTACATTATACTTAGTAGCCTCTAATCTGCCCCCCTACACCGCCGCCACCTACATTATACTTATTAACCCTTAATCTGCCCCCCTACACCGCCGCCACCTACCTACATTTATTAACCCCTAATCTGCCGCCCCCAACGTCGCCGCCACTATATTAAATTTATTAACCCCTAAACCTAAGTCTAACCCTAACCCTAACACCCCCTAACTTAAATATAATTTAAATAAATCTAAATAAATATTCCTATCATTAACTAAATTATTCCTATTTAAAACTAAATACTTACCTATAAAATAAACCCTAAAATAGCTACAATATAACTAATAGTTACATTGTAGCTAGCTTAGGGTTTATTTTTATTTTACAGGCAAGTTTGTATTTATTTTAACTAGGTAGAAAATTTACTAAATAGTTATTAATAACTACCTAGCTAAAATAAAGACAAATTTACCTGTAAAATAAAACCTAACCTAAGTTACAATTACACCTAACACTACACTATAATTAAATTAATTCCCTAAATTAAATACAATTAAATAAAATTAAATAAAATGATCTAAAGTACAACCCCCCCCCACTAAATTACAGAAAATAAAAAACAAATTACAAGATTTTTAAACTAATTACACCTAATCTAATCCCCCTAACAAAATAAAAAAGCCCCTCCCAAAATAAAAAAGCCCTACCCTACACTAAATTACAAATAGCCCTTAAAGGGACACTGAACCCACATTTTTTTCTTTTGTAATTCAGAAAGAGCATGCAATTTTAAGCAACTTTCTAATTTACTCCTATTATGAATTTTTCTTCGTTCTCTTGCTATCATTATTTGAAAAAGAAGGCATCTAAGCTTTTTTTTGGTTTCAGTACTCTGGACAGCACTTTTTTATTGGTGGATGAATTTATCCACCAATCAGCAAGGACAACCCAGGTTGTTCACCAAAAATGGGCCGGTATCTAAACTTGTATTCTTGCATTTCAAATAAAGATACCAAGAGAATTAAGAAAATTTGATAATAGGAGTAAATTAGAAAGTTGCTTAAAATTTCATGCTCAATCTGAATCACGAAAGAAAAAATTTGGGTACAGTGTCCCTTTAAAGGGCCTTTTGCGGGGCATTGCCCCAAAGTAACCAGCTCTTTTACCTGTAAA
Organism: Bombina bombina; assembly: GCF_027579735.1. Taxonomy (NCBI): domain Eukaryota; kingdom Metazoa; phylum Chordata; class Amphibia; order Anura; family Bombinatoridae; genus Bombina; species Bombina bombina. Next base: position 154,757,013 of record NC_069509.1, read on the forward strand.
AAAAAGTACAAATCCCCCCCCAACATTAAAACCCACCACCCACACAACCAACCCTACTCTAAAACCCACCCAATACCCCCTTAAAAAAACCTAACACAAACCCCTTGAAGATCACCTTACCGGGAGAAGTCTTCATCCAACCGGGTCAAAGTCCTCAACGAAGTGGGCAGAAGTGGTCCTCCAGACGGGCAGAAGTCTTCATCCAGACGGCATCTTCTATCTTCATCCATTCAGCGCGGAGCGGCTCCATCTTCAAGAAATCCGACGCAGAGCATCCTCTTCATCCGACGTCTTCTTGAACAATGATGGTTCCTTTAAGTGACGTCATCCAAGATGGTGTCCCTTAGATTCCGATTGGCTGATAGAATTCTATCAGCCAATCGGAATTAAGGTAGGAAATATCCTATTGGCTGATGCAATCAGCCAATAGGATTGAGCTTGCATTCTATTGGCTGTTCCAATCAGTTGAACTTCAATTGAACTTCAATCCTATTGGCTGATTGCATCAGCCAATAGGATTTTCCCTACCTTAATTCCGATTGGCTGATAGAATCCTACCAGCCAATCGGAATTGAAGGGATGCCATCTTGGATGACGTCATTTAGATGAACCTTTGTTTTTCAGTTGGACTTCGTTTGAAGAGGATGCTCCACGTCGGCTGGATTGAAGATGGACCCGCTCCGCTCCGGATGGATGAAGATAGAAGATGCCGTCTGGATGAAGACTTCTGGCCGTCTGGAGGTCCACTTCTGCCCGGATCGGATTAAGACTTCTGCCCCTCCGGAGGTCCACTTGTGCCCGGCTGGGTGATGACGTCTCAAGGTAGGGTGATCTTCAAGGGGTTAGTGTTAGGTTTTATTAAGGGGGGATTGGGTGGGTTTTAGAGTAGGGTTGGGTGTGTGGGTGGTGGGTTTTAATGTTGGGGGGGTATTTTATTTTTTTTACAGGTAAAAGACTTGATTACTTTGGGGCAATGCCCCGCAAAAGGCCCTTTTTAGGGCTATTTGTAATTTAGTATAGGGTAGCGAATTTTATTATTTTGGGGGGCTTTTTTATTTTATTAGGGGGATTAGATTAGGTGTAATTAGTTTAAAAAAATTGTAATTATTTTTTTATTTTCTGTAATTTACTGTTTGTTGTTTTTTGTACTTTAGTTTATTTAATTTAATTGTAATTAATTGCAGGTAGTTTAGGTAATTAATTTAATGATAGTGTAGTGTTAGGTGTAATTGAAACTTAGTTTAGGATTTATTTTACAGGTATACTATATTTATTTTAGATAGGTAGTTAATACATAGTTAATAACTATTTAATAACTATTGTACCTAGTTAAAATAAATACAAACTTGCCTGTAAAATAAAAATAAACCCTAAGATAGCTACAATGTAACTATTAGTTATATTGTAGCTTTGGGTATATTTTATAGGTAAGTATTTAGTTTTAAATAGGAATAATTTAATTAATTGTATTAATTTTATTTAGATTTATTTAAATTATATTTAAGTTAGGGGGGTGTTAGGGTTAGGGTTAGACTTAGGTTTAGGGGTTAATACATTTAATATAGTTTCAGAGACGTTGGGTGCGGCAGATTAGGGGTTAATAAATGTAGGTAGGTGTTGGCGATGTTAGGGACGGCAGATTAGGGGTTAATAATATTTAACTAGTGTTTGCGAGGCAGGAGTTCGGCGGTTTAGGGGTTAATACATTTATTAAAGTGGCGGCGATGTCCGGTCGGCAGATTAGGGGTTAACATTTTTATTTTAGTGTTTGCTATGTGGGGGGGGGGCTCGGTTTAGGGGTTAATAGATAGTTTATGGGTGTAGTGTACTTTTTAGCACTTTAGTTAAGAGTTTTATGTTACGGCGTTAGCCCATAAAACTCTTAACTACTGACTTTTAAATGCGGTAGGAGTCTTGACAGGAGAGGGTGTAGCGCTCACTTTCTCCAAGACTTGTAATACCGGCATTAGGAAAATCCCATTAAAAAGATAGGATACGCAATTGACATAAGGGGATTTGCGGTATGCTCGAGTCGCAGAAAAAAAGTGAGCGGCACACCTGTACCTGCCAGCCTCGTAATACCAGCGGGCGTTAAAAAGCAGCGTTGGGACCTCTCAACACTGTTTTTTAAGGCTAACGTAAGACTCGTAATCTAGGCGATAGTGTTTGAAAGTATTAATTAGCTTCAGATTGAATAATACATTCGCTAATAAATTAATAAATACCAATGCTACGCAAGGTATAAAGAAATGCACAGAAGTGTACACCCTGTTCCAAATTATTATGCCAATGATACTTTCTTATTTACCTAAATAATTGATGTAAACAACAGTCAGCATAATTCTCATGTTATCAACAATTAAGAGTACAATTCAAATTTTATTGAACAAACCTCCTAATGATAACGGTATTTTTTTTTTCAAAATCAAAAACTTACAACACACTGTCCCAAATTATTACGCACAGTAAGTTTCAAAACACTTTATAGGTTGTAAAGAACTGAAAATTGTCATTTGTTGTGTTTGCAGCATATTTACTGAAATCAAAAGCTATTTCAATCAAAATTTGAACAACATTTTAACTTTTTAAACATTTAAACAGGTCACGTTACATTTTAACATAGGACTCCTTATTTGATAGCAGCTTCACAAGTCTTGCATCCATTGAACTTGTGAGTTTTTGTACAGTTTCTGCTAGAATTTGTTTGCAAGATGTCAGAATAGCCTCCCAGAGCTGCTGTTTGGATGTAAACTGCCTCCCACCCTCATAGATCTTTTGCTTGAGGATGCTCCAAAGGTTCTCAATAGGATTGAGGTCAGGGGAGGATGGAGGCCACACCATGACTTTCTCTCCTTTTATCCCCATAGCAGCCATTAATGCAGAGGTATTCTTTGCAGCATGAGTTGGTGCATTGTCATGCATGAATATGATTTTATTACGGAAAGCATAGTTCTTCCTTCTGTACCAGGGAAGGAAGTGGTCAGTCAGGAACTCCACATACTTTGCAGAGGTCATCTTTACACCTTTGGGGGGACCCTAAAGGGGCCGACCAGCTCTCTTCCCATGAATCCGGCCCAAAACATGACTCCACCACCGCCTTGCTGACGTTGCAGCCTTGTTGGAACAGGGTGGCCGTCCACCAACCATCCACTACTCCATCCATCTGGACCATCCAGGGTTGCACGGCACTCATCAGTGAACAGGACTGTTTGAAAATTAGTCTTCATGTATTTTGCTGCCCAATGCAGCCGTTTCTGCTTGTGAGCATTGGTTAATGGTGGCCGAATGGAAGGTTTATGCACAGTTGCAAGACTCTGAAGGACTCTACACCTTGATGTCCGTGGGACTCCAGAGGCACCAGCAGCTTCAAATATCTGTTTGCTGCTATGAATGGTATTTTAGCAGCTGCTCTCTTGATCCGATGCATTGATCTGGCAGAAATCTTCCTCAATGTGCCTTTATCTGCACAAACCCTTCTTTGCTCTGAATTAGCCACAAATCTCTTAATAGTGTGATGATCACGCTTAAGTTTTCGTGAAATATCTAATGTTTTCCTACCTCGTCCAAGGCATTGAACTATTTCACTCTTTTCGGCAGCAGAGAGATCCTTTTTCTTCCCCATATTGCTTGAAAATGATGCTCTGCTAAATAATGTGGAACACCCTCCTTTAGTAGTTTTTCCTTTAATTGGGCTCACCTGGCAATCTAATTATCACAGGTGTCCGAGATTGTTATCAGTGGTCAAAAGAGCCCTGAGACACAATGCCATCCTTGAGTTAAACTGAAAAAAAAATTTTTTAATCTTTGTGACACTTAAATAGAATTTGCATAATAATTTGGAACAGGGTGTATATATAACTTGAAATTATTAATTCAGACTAAACCGTATATAGGCCAATATGTAAACTATCTGTATGAGAGCACTTGCAAGTTTTTCAAGTAGTACAACATATGCACTATATCTTTTTTCAGGTATAAAACAATGCATAGAAACTTACATTGTACCTGAGGATATTGATTAGCTTCAGATTTAATACTATATTTGTCAATATATGAATAAACACTAATGTTTATCAAAGTATATATCATATTATATAAAAGTCCAAGTGTGTTTGTCCGAAGCTGTCATGCGCAGTAGAGACAACACGAGGACAAACACACTTGGCCTTACCTGACAATCCATGGCATGCTGTTTGTGGCAAAAGTGGGTGTGGCTGGGTGGGAGTGTGGGCGTGGCCGGGCGGGACTGGGCATTGTTGGGACGTGGTCGGCGCGACAGAGAGGGGAGAGAAATAGAAAGAGAGGGCAAGAGACAAAAAGAGATAGGAAAGATCTAAAGAAAGGGGGAAAAGCAGAAGAGAGGGGAAAGTGCAGAAGAGAGGGGGAAGAGAGAGCAAAAAAGAGGGGAGAGAGACAGAGCAAAAGAGAGGGGGGAGAAAGGGGGAGAGAGAGAGCAAAAGAGAGGGATGGAGAGAAAGAGCAAAAGAGAGGGATGGAGAGAGAGAGCAAAAAAAAAGGAGAGAGAGACAGAGCAAAAGAGAGAGGGGAGAGAGCACAAAAGAGAGGGGGAGAGAGAGTGCAAAATAGAGGGGGAGAGAGAGAGCGCAAAAGAGGGGGAGAGAGAGCGCAAAAGTGAGGGGATAGAGAGAGCGCAAAAGAGAGGGGGAGAGAGCGCACAAAAGAGGGGGAGAGAGAGAGCGCAAAAGAGAGGGGGAGAGAGAGCGCAAAAGAGAGGGGGAGAGAGAACGCAAAAGAGAGGGGGAGAGAGAGCGCAAAAGAGAGAGAGAATGCAAAAGAGAGGGGGAGAGAGAGCACGCAAAAGAGGGGGTAGAGAGCACAAAAGAGAGAGAGAACACAAAAGAGAGGGGGGAGAGAGAGAGCAAAAGAGAGGGGGAGAGAAAGCAAAAGAGAGGGGGAGAGGGAGCAAAAGAGAGGGGGGAGAGAGAGAGCGCAAAAGAGAGGGGGAGAGAGTGCAAAAGAGAGGGGGAGAGAGCGCAAAAGAGAGGGGGAGAGAGAGCAAAAGAGAGGGGGGGGGGAGAGAGAGAAAAAGAGAGGGGGGAGGGAGAGAGAGCGCAAAAGAGAGGTGGAGTGAGAGAGAGTGCAAAAGAGAGGGGGAGAGAGAGAGAGCAAAAGAGAGGGGAAGAGAGAGAGCGCAAAAGAGAGGGGGAGAGAGCGCGCAAAAGTGGGGGAGAGAGAGCGCAAAAGAGGGGGGAGAGAGCGCAAAAGAGGGGGGGGGGGAGAGCGCAAAAGAGAGAACGCAAAAGAGAGGGGGAGAGAGAGAGCGTAAAAGAGAGGGAGGAGAGAGAGCGCAAAAGAGAATGGGGGAGAGAGAGCAAAAGAGAGGGGGAGAGGGAGCAAAAGAGAGGGGGAGAGAGAGAGAGTAAAAGAGAGGTGGAGCGAGAGAGAGCACAAGAGAGGGGGAGAGAGCGCAAAAGAGAGGGGGAGAGAGCACAAAAGAGAGAGGGAGAGAGAGAGCAAGGGGTGGGAGCGCTGTACTACAAAAATGGCCTTTAGGACTAGTATATATATATATAAAAAAAAATGCACATAAGTGTATATATAACTTGTGAATATTATTTAACTTCAGTCTGAACTGTGTATTTGCCAATACAATCTATATTTTTTATTTGATGCAGTAATTTCGAGGGATACCTCACTAAAAGACTCTGGGTTAATCGAAAAGGCCCAGAGTACTATAATATGGGGGGGGGGGGGAGTATTAGGAATTAATGAGATAGGAGTGATATTATTTCTCGTTGGGATGAGGGTCTTTTCTAAAGTTGAAATTGTAGGTCACAGAAGTATAAGTGTATTGTTAGTGTTATCATTGAACGGACACTGAACCTAATTTTTTTATTTCGGGATTCAGGTAGAGCATGCAATTTGACGCAACTTTCTAATTTACTAATATTATCAATTTTTCTTCATTCTCTTTCTATCTTTATTTGAAAAAGAAGGCATCTAAGCTAACAAGCCAGCTAATTTTTGGTTCAGACCCTGGGCAGCAGTTGTTTATTGGTGGGTGAATTTATCCACCAATCAGCAAAAACAACCCAGGTTGTTCAGCAAAAATGGGCCGGCATCTAAATGTACATTCTTGCTTTTCAAATAAAGATGCCAAGAGAATGAAGAAAATGTGATAATAGGAGTAATTTGTAAAGTTGCTTAAAATTGCAGGCTCTGTATAAATCACAAAAGAAAAAAAATTGGGTTCAGTGTCCCTTTAAGGCAGGTGATACTATATTTATAAATTATTTGAGACAATGCTTCAATAAAATAGTAATTTAAGAGATTGAGATAATCCACTTTATGGTGAATAGGAAGGTAATCAGTTGTATTAATTATTGAAGTATGAGTATAAGTAAATTACTGTGGCTGGAATAATGTAATAAACTGGGTATGTTAAACAATACAATTTATGCTATATGCTGGTTTAAGGTGCTTAGGAAATGCTGATTATTTTCTCAACTATTAGCTAAATCTATGCATAATTATGTTAGTAATGCATATATTATAACATATTCAGTATACATCATTCCTAGTTGTTTCGGCAAATAATCTGCAGAGGTTTACTTCTGCAAGGCAGAATATATTATTGTAAACATATAATACATATAGCATATAACATTTCTAGTTGTTCTTATTGAGTATACTGGGCTCAATCCTCTCAGTAGATCTAGTTGGGGAAAGAAGCTTGCATAAGACAGAGAGATACTCTAAGAGGTAGCATGCCTATCTACTTTACATTTAGCATATTTTAATCACGCAAACCTCAGGGATATTAATGTTGTCGGTTAATGTATACAAACTAATAAAATCTACTGTCATTTGCTTTACAAACAAACATAATGAACATAGGAACTTTCACCCAAAACATGCCAATGCACGGTACAAGTGTATATTTAAATAATCAAGGTTACAGAAAACTAAAGAACTTGAATGTTCCATGTATGAGACCTCCAGAAAAGACTTAGCCTTAGCCTAAAGACCTAAAGGGTGGGTGCAGGTTCCATAATTGTCTGATTTTTTTTATGACTTTTTGTAGATAGAGTAATTGTAAATTGTATCTATGATATGGTACTATTAAAATACCCATAAAACATTCATACCTTGGGCCATTGTAGATTTGGATACTCTATATTAAAAGGCGGTGTAATTAGGAAGTTTTATCTATATAGGGATGGCTATCTAAAATCAGGATATACTTATACATTAAACTGCCTGGAATAGACATCCTTAACTGGGGGGGATCATCAACTCTTTAAAATGGGTATCTCAAAGTCTCAAGCATATTTTACCCTATCTACTCTAGGGCGTGCACATTAACAGTCAATGGGTAACATATACTAGCTAAAACAGCTAGTAATTACCACTGCACACCTAGGTCACAAGGAAGCAAACAGTACTAACGTTTGAGTATGGTACAGTTTGCTAGGATATTCCCATCTACAAATATATAGGCAAATACTGTGCTATCTATCAGCATGGTCCTACACACAAATGTATGGTGTATCTTTAAATATATATAGATCCCGTATTAGAATAACAACTCACATTGTACCCTATTTTTCAAAGCAGGCAAAAGTGTATAACAAGTACTGATTACAACACAGTAACCAAGACACAGTCCAGAGTCTCAGCCAGTTCCTTGTCTGTGCTTCTTAGAACTAAGGAATCTATACTCCCGGCCAGGCAGGGTCAACTCATTAAAAAGTATAACTCGAGGATGCCATTTCAGAATTAGGTGACCAAATAGGAATAATTCGACAGAGGAAAAGAATGTCTCGCATGACCTGTGCCAGTTTATTTTGGATAGGTAGTCCAGCCATTGTTGTATGGGGTTTCTTGCTAGTGTTGTCAATTTTTTTAAGACTAAGGCCTCTATTTATCAAGGTCTGGCTGACCTGATCCGACACTGCGGATCAGGTCCGCCAGACCTCGCTGAATAAGGCGAGCAATACGCTCGCCGTATTCAGCATTGCACCAGCAGCTCACAAGAGCTGCTGGTGCAACGCTGCCCCCTGCAGACTCGCGGCCAATCGTCTGCCAGCAGGGGGGTGTCAATCAACCCGATCGTACTCGATCGGGTTGATTTCCGGCGATGTCTGTCCGCCTGCTCCGAGCAGGCGGACAGGTTATGGAGCAGCGGTCTTTGTGACCGCTGCTTCATAACTGCTGTTTCTGGTGAGTCTGAAGACTCGCCAGAAACACGGCCCTTCAAGCTCCGTACGGAGCTTGATAAATATGGGCCTAAGAGGAAAATGGTGTGGTCGCTCAGTAGATGGTCAGTGCCAGAATCTCCTGTCCTCTTCAGGAGTGTGTGAAGACCAGAACCTTCAGGCTTTTCTGAATAAGCTATCTGCACAGGATTCTCACCTGCAAAGCTCATTACCAAGCACTTTTCACCCATCTGTTCAGTCCCCTGACATGTTATGTCTCCATCTGCTTTCCCTGCAATGCCAGAAGTGTGCACTAGATGCTGGGGCCCCAGAGCATCCTCGCTAACATCACCAGCGCCGGTTGAGCTCAAATAAACTTCTGTCATGGATCCAATGTTATCCGCGGGATCAACCGCTTCATTTAAAGCTGTGGTAAATGCAAGCTGGTACAGGTTCAAGAGTCTACCAAGTTCAGTCAATATCTGGCTGACACTGTCCATATCAATTGTAGCTGGTAGAAGGGCAAAGCTTACCCAAGAATAAGTACGTCTCCAATCATATGAGAAAGTGTAGGTTTAGTTATTGTGGATAACAGTTAGTCCACGTGGGTAGAAGTATGGCGGCCATCTACATAGTTGAAAACAGGCCTCCGGTCTCAGCTTGAGATTATTGCATCAGCTACAAAGATTAGCATGCATCTACTGCTAATTTAGGAGTCAAGCAAGTGACCCGTTAATTTTAAAGATTTAATTCGCCTCCATTTGATGTTTTTAAAGTAATTATAGCCAGAGCTCTGAAAATATGCGACCATTTATGTGCGCGGCAGACTCCGTCCCCTATCTTTACAACTTTTGAAGATGTTCCCTTAAAATGTATTTCTGTTTGTAATCTTATGGAAGTAGGGATGGAAGAAAACTATTTTTTGCTGGCCAGTTTTTGAAACTATATGAGACAACGTCTCTGAGTCCAAAAAATCAGATGTTGAGGGTGCAACAACTTCCAAGAACATACTTAGTTTTGCCCCCTCAGTGGCATATTTAACAACTTTACAAAGCTGACTTTATGGGAAGACAACTCCTATTACTCATATTTTGCTGGAGAGGGATTACAATATGAATAGGCTCAAAATGTGTGTATATGGCTCTAAATTGAGATCTATAATTCTTCTAACATTAAAGGGACAGTCTACACCAGAATTGTTATTGTTTTAAAAGATAGATAATCCCTTGTTTACCCATTCCCTAGTTTTGCATAACCAACACAGTTATATTTATATATTTTTTACCTCTGTGATTATCTTGTATCTAAGCCTCTGCAGACTGCCTCTTTATTTGTTCTTTTGACAGACTTGCAGTTTAGCCAATCAGTGATGGCTCCCAGGTAACTTCACGGGCACGAGCACAGTGTTATCTATATGAAAAACATGAACTAACACCCTCTAGTGGTGAAAAACCTGTTAAAATGCATTTTTAAGAGGCGGCCTTCAAGGTCTAAGAAATTAGCATATGAACCTCCTAAGTTAAGCTTTCAACTAAGAATACCAAGAGAACAAAGAAAAATTGGTGATAAAAGTAAATTGGAAAATTGTTTAAAATTACATGCCCTATCTGAATCATGAAAGTTTTTTTTTGGACTAGACTGTCCCTTTAAGGCAAAACATCCTTCCAATTTTTGACCAAAAACATGTTTGGCTTAATAAAGGTGTGTTGAAAAAACTGAATCACTATTCACAGATGAAAAGTCATTCATAAGACTCTACTGGTCAAATTTATTGCCACCCATGAGCCATAAATAGAAGACATAAACAAATGTCTGTAAACTAATTTAACACATATTTTCTGTAGTATGTTTTTTATATTTATTTAGGGATATAAATATCATAATTAAACATTGGTGATTCAGATGGAACATGTAATTTTAAGATACTTTCTTATTGACCTATTTTGTCAAATTTGTTTGGTTTTCTTGATATCCTTATTTGAAAAGCATACCTGGATAGGCTCAGAAGCAGCAATAATAGGAACTAGCTGGTAATTGGAGCCTACACACATATGCCTCTTCTCATTGGCTCACAAGATGTGTTCAGCTAGCTCCCAGTAATGCACTGCTGCTCTGGAGCTGACGTTCACTATGGCCAGATTATGTGAGCGATAAGGGGTTTATTGAGGTATTAGGTATTTGTGCGCTGGGTGTTCTGCTTGTATTACAGAATGAAAGTAAACGCGATTGCTTGAGTGCAATAGCGATTTACGCTAGAATGATTAACGTGACCACAGAGTTCTGGTTAACTGTTTAACTAAACAAAAAAGTGTAACTAAACCCATCAAAAATACATTACAAAGTACAGTTACACTCATAACAACACTATCTAATAAAAAATATATACAGGGAGTGCAGAATTATTAGGCAAGTTGTATTTTTGAGGATTAATTTTATTATTGAACAACCACCATGTTCTCAATGAACCCAAAAAACTCATTAATATCAAAGCTGAATATTTTTGGAAGTAGTTTTTAGTTTGTTTTTAGTTTTAGCTATTTTAGGGGGATATCTGTGTGTGCAGGTGACTATTACTGTGCATAATTATTAGGCAACTTAACAAAAAACAAATATATACCCATTTCAATTATTTATTTTTACCAGTGAAACCAATATAACATCTTAACATTCACAAATATACATTTCTGACATTCAAAAACAAAACAAAAACAAATCAGTGACCAATATAGCCACCTTTCTTTGCAAGGACACTCAAAAGCCTGCCATCCATGGATTCTGTCAGTGTTTTGATCTGTTCACCATCAACATTGCGTGCAGCAGCAACCACAGCCTCCCAGGCACTGTTCAGAGAGGTGTACTGTTTTCCCTCCTTGTAAATCTCACATTTGATGATGGACCACAGGTTCTCAATGGGGTTCAGATCAGGTGAACAAGGAGGCCATGTCATTAGATTTTCTTCTTTTATACCCTTTCTTGCCAGCCACGCTGTGGAGTACTTGGACGCGTGTGATGGAGCATTGTCCTGCATGAAAATCATGTTTTTCTTGAAGGATGCAGACTTCTTCCTGTACCACTGCTTGAAGAAGGTGTCTTCCAGAAACTGGCAGTAGGACTGGGAGTTGAGCTTGACTCCATCCTCAACCCGAAAAGGCCCCACAAGCTCATCTTTGATGATACCAGCCCAAACCAGTACTCCACCTCCACCTTGCTGGCATCTGAGTCGGACTGGAGCTCTCTGCCCTTTACCAATGCAGCCACGGGCCCATCCATCTGGCCCATCAAGACTCACTCTCATTTCATCAGTCCATAAAACCTTAGAAAAATCAGTCTTGAGATATTTCTTGGCCCAGTCTTGACGTTTCAGCTTGTGTGTCTTGTTCAGTGGTGGTCGTCTTTCAGCCTTTCTTACCTTGGCCATGTCTCTGAGTATTGCACACCTTGTGCTTTTGGGCACTCCAGTGATGTTACAGCTCTGAAATATGGCCAAACTGGTGGCAAGTGACATCTTGGCAGCTGCACGCTTGACTTTTCTCAGTTCATGGGCAGTTATTTTGCGCCTTGGTTTTTCCACACGCTTCTTGCGACCCTGTTGACTATTTTGAATGAAACGCTTGATTGTTCGATCACGCTTCAGAAGCTTTGCAATTTTAAGAGTGCTGCATCCCTCTGCAAGATATCTCACTATTTTTGACTTTTCTGAGCCTGTCAAGTCCTTCTTTTGACCCATTTTGCCAAAGGAAAGGAAGTTGCCTAATAATTATGCACACCTGATATAGGGTGTTGATGTCATTAGACCACACCCCTTCTCATTACAGAGATGCACATCACCTAATATGCTTAGTTGGTAGTAGGCTTTCGAGCCTATACAGCTTGGAGTAAGACAACATGCATAAAGAGGATGATGTGGTCAAAATACTCATTTGCCTAATAATTCTGCACTCCCTGTATATATTGCACACAAAAGTTATAAGGGCTCAAAGATATGAGGTCTCTGGTGTTGGAAAAAAAAATAAAAAAACACAGTATTATATTATAGTCCTAAAGCCCGTGTACACGGGCCAGTACAGCGGTCCCACCTCTTGCTCTCTCTCTTTTGCTCTCTCTCTCTCCCCCTCTCTTTTGCCTTCTCTCTCCCCCCTCTCTTTTGCTCTCTCTCTCACCCCCCTCTCTTTTGCTCTCTCTCTACCCCCTCTCTTTTGCTCTCTCCCCCCTCTCTTTTACTCTCTCCACCCTGTCTTTTGCTCTCTCCCCCCTCTCTTTTGCACTCTCCCCCCTCTCTTTTGCTTTCTCCCCCTCTCTTTTGCGCTGTCCCCCTCTCTTTTGCTCTCTATTCCCCCTCTCTTTTGCTCTTTCTCTCCCCCCTCTCTTTTATGCTCCCTCTTTCACCCCTCTTTTTCTCTCTCTCCCCCCTCTCTTTTGCTCTCTCTCTCTCCCCTCTCTTTTGCTCTCTCCACCCTCTCTTTTGCTCTCTCTCCCCCCTCTCTTTTGCTCTCCCTCCCCCCTCTCTTTTGCTCTCCCTCCCCCTCTCTTTTGCTCTCTCTCCCCCTCTCTTTTGCTCTCTCTCCCCTCTCTTTTGCTATCTCTCTCCCCCCTTTCTTTTGCTCTCTCACACCCCTCTCTTTTGCTCTCGCTCTCTCTCCCTTCCCTCCTCTCTTTTGCTCTTCCCCTCTCTTTTGCTCTCTCTCTTCCCCTCTCATTTGCTCTCTCTCTCTCCAGTTTTTTGCTCTCTTCCACTCTTTTGCTCTCTCTCCCCCTCTCTTTTGCCTTCTCTCTCTCCCCTCTCTTTTGCCTTCTCTCTCTCCCCCCTCTCTTTTGCTCTCTCTCCCCCCTCTCTTTTGCTCTCTCTCTCCCCCTCTCTTTTGCTCTCTCTCTCCCCCCTCTCTTTTACACTCCCTCTTTCCCCCCTCTCTTTTTCTCTCTCTCCCCCTCTCTTTTGCACTCTCTCTTGCTCTCTCCCCCTTCTATTTTGCTCTCTCCCCCTCTCTTTGGCTCTCTCTCTCCCCCCTCTTTTTTGCTCTCTCTCCCCCTCTCTTTTCTCCCACTCTTTTGCTTTCTCTCCCCCTCTCTTTTACACTCCCTCTTCCCCCTTCTCTCTTTTTCTCTCTCTCTCTCCCCCTCTCTTTTGCACTCTCTCTCCCCCTCTCTTTTGCTCTCTCTCTTCCCCTCTCTTTTGCTCTCTCCCGCTCTCTCTCCCCCCTCTCTTTTGCTCTCCCTCCCCCCTCTTTTGCTCTCTCTCCCCCCTCTCTTTTGCTCTCTCACCCCCCTCTCTTTTGCTCTCTCTCACCCCCTATCTTTTGCTCTCACTCTCTCTCCCCTCTCTTTTGCTCTCTACCCCCTCTCTTTTGCTCTCTCTCCCCCCCTCTCTTTTGCTCTCCCTCCCCCCTCTCTTTTGCTCTCTCTCTCCCCCTCTCTTTTGCTCTCTCTCCCCTCTCTTTTGCTATCTCTCTCCCCCTTTCTTTTGCTCTCTCACCTCCCTCTCTTTTGCTCTCGCTCTCTCCCCCTCTCTTTTGCTCAATCTCCCTCCCCTCCTCTCTTTTGCTCTTCCCCTCTCTTTTGCTCTCTCTCTCTCCCCGTTTTTTGCTCTCTCTCCCCCCTCTATTTTGCCTTCTCTCTCTCCCCCCTCTCTTTTGCTCTCTCTCCCCCCTCTCTTTTGCTCTCTCTCTCCCCCTCTCTTTTGCTCTCTCTCTCCCCTCTCTTTTGCTTTCTCTCCCCCCTCTCTTTTACACTCCCTCTTTCCCCCTTCTCCTTTTCTCTCTCTCCCCCTCTCTTTTGCACTCTCTCTTGCTCTCTCCCCCTTCTATTTTGCTCTCTCCCCCTCTCTTTTGCTCTCTCTCCCCCCTCTTTTTTGCTCTCTCACACCCCTCTCTTTTCTCCCACTCTTTTGCTTTCTCTCCCCCTCTCTTTCACACTCCCTCTTCCCCCTTCTCTCTTTTTCTCTCTCTCTCTCCCCCTCTCTTTTGCACTCTCTCTCCCCCTCTCTTTTGCTCTCTCTCTCCCCCTCTCTTTTGCTTTCTCTCCCCCCTCTCTTTTGCTCTCCCTCCCCCCTCTTTTGCTCTCTCTCCCCCTCTCTTTTGCTCTCTCACCCCCCTCTCTTTTGCTCTCGCTCTCTCCCCCTCTCTTTTGCTCTCGCTCTCTCCCCCTCTCTTTTGCTCAATCTCCTTCCCCCCTCTCTTTTGCTCTCTCTCTCCCCCCTCTCTTTTGCTCAATCTCCTTCCCCCCCTCTCTTTTGCTCTCTCTCCCCCCTCTCTTTTGCTCTCTCTCTCTCCCCCTCTCTTTTGCTCTCTCTCTCTCTCCCCCTCTCTTTTGCTCTCTCTCTCTCTCCCCCTCTCTTTTGCTCTTTCTCTCCCCTCTTTTTTGCTCTCTCTTCCCCACTCTTTTGCTCTCTCTCTGGCTTTGTCCAATCACGGCAGGACCTCACAAGATGGACGCTCTGGGGGGGAAGCCGTGATTGCAGGAAGCTGGTTTCGTCATTGTTGACGTATTTACAGAGGACCTGCAGGCAGGGGATGCCGATCCGGCTTTGAAGAAGTAAAAGGTAAGTATTTGTAAAAATGTAAACTTTCATCAAAGAAAGTGCCCCTGTTTTAATAGTATTTTTAAAAAACAGGCACTAATTGATGAAAGTTTACATTCACTTTAAGTAAAGGGAATTGTGGTTAAGGAGATCACAACCCACTGAATGTTCTTTCAAAGTATGTTTCTTTACTGATTATATCCAGTAACCATAGCATAAAAAGGTACAGTATGTAATTTGTAAAAGCTAAACATATTGTGACATATAGCTAATTCCAAATAGCTTATTTTTAATAAATGTGCTTTGTTTTTTTCCCAGTTCAGTGAAACATGAAATGATCTAATAAGAGCATACATATATACATACAATGATTACAAATTAAAGTGTTATGTTTAACCCTTTAACTGCTGAGCCATTTTTCACCCCCTGTGCTGAGCTGTTCTGCAGTTTTTAGATGCTGCTGACATTTAGGCCCCACTGTAGGTAATTTTTCAGCGAGATAACCACATATATTATTATATCTTTTTTTTTCAGGAGACCCAGCAGATTCAAACTATACCAATATTTTATGTATATATCATGTTGTGTAAGGAACCTGCAACAATAGTGTGAAAAAAATGCATTTTTTTTATAAATTAAAATTTTAATAAACAAAGTTATAATTAATAGTCGGCTAGATTACGAGTTTTGCGTTATGAGCGGCTCGGTGTTAACTTGCAAGTTATTGCCACCACTCACCCCCTATAGCGCTGCTATTACAAGTTTGCAAAAATACGGCGTCAGCAGGCAATATTGCAGCGTTTAGCAAAATTGAGCTCCATACCGCACTCAAATATCAGCGCTGCTTTGAGCTGGTTTTACGTGCTTGTGCACGATTTCCCCATAGACATCAACGGGGAGAGCCGGCTGAAAAAAAGTCTAACACCTGCAGTAAAGGAGCGTAAAGCTCCGTAACGCTGGCCCATTGATTCCTATGGGGGAAAGAAGTTATGTTTACACCTAACACCCTAACATAAACCCTGTGTCTAAACACCCCTAATCTGCTGCCCCTGACATCACCAACACCTACATTACACTTATTAACCCCTAATCTGCCGCCCCCGACACCGCCGCCACTTACACTATAATTATTAACCCCTAATCTGCCGCACCCGATGTTGCCGACACCTACATACAGTTATTAACCCCTAAACTGCCGCCCCAATGTCGCCACCACCTACATTACAGTTATTAACCCCTAATCTGTGCCCCTGACTTTGCCGCCACCTACCTACACTTATTAACCCCTAATCTTCCGCCCCCAACGTCGCCGCCACTAACCCTAAGTCTAACCCTAACTTTAATGTCATTAAAATAAATCTAAATAAAACTTACTATCATTAACTAAATTATTCCTATTTAAAACTAAATACTTACCTGTAAAATAAACCCTAAGCTAGCTACAATATAACTAATAGTTACATTGTAGCTAGCTTAGGGTTTATTTTTATTTCACAGTTAAGTTTGTATTTATTTTAACTAGGTAGAATAGTTATTAAATAGTTATTAACTATTTACTATCTACCTAGTTAAAATTAATACAAACTTACTTGTAAAATAAAACCTAACCTGTCTTACACTAACACCTAACCTTACACTACAATTAAATAAATTACATTAAATAAATACAATTAACTAAATTACAAAAACAAACAAACACTAAATTACACAAAATAAAAAAGAAATTATCAAATAAAATTTTAAAAAAACCTAGCCTAAACTAAACTGCCAATAGCCCTTAAAAGGGCCTTTTGCTGGGCATTGCCCCAAAGAAATCAGCTCTTTTACCTGTAAAAAAAATACAAACACCCCCCCCAACAGTAAAATCCACCACCCACACAACCAAAAACCCCAAAAACCTACCTAAAAAACCTAAGCTCCCCATTGCCCTGAAAAGGGCATTTGGATGGGCATTGCCCTTTAAAGGGCATTTAGCTCTTTTTCAGCCCAAACCCTAAGCTAAAAATAAAACCCACCCAATAAACCCTTAAAAAAAAAACTAACACTAACCCACAAAGATCCACTTTCAGTTTTTGAAGACCCGACATCCATCCTCAACGAAGTGGCAGAAGTCTTCATCCAGACAGCATCTTCTATCTTCATCCATCCGGCGTGGAGCGACTCCATCTTCAAGACATCCGTTGCAGAGCATCCTCTTCAATCGACGGCTCTTCCAGAATTAAGGTTCCTTTAAGGGACGTCATCCAAGATGGCGTTCCTTGAATTCCGATTGGCTGATAGAATTCTATCAGCCAATCGGAATTAAAGGTGAAAAAATCCTATTGGCTGATCCAATCAGCCAATAGGATTGAGCTCGCATTCTATTGGCTGATTGGAACAGTATTTAGTATTAAGTATTAAGTAAGCATTTAGTTTTAAATAGGAAGTATTTAGGTATTAATTGTAATTTTAATTTAGATTTATTTTAATTATGTTAAAGTTAGGGGTGTTAGGGTTAGACTTAGGTTTAGGGGTTAATAACTTTAGTATAGTGGCAGCGATTTTGGGGGCAGCAGATTATGGGTTAATAACAGTAATGTAGGTTGCGGCGATGTTAGGGACAGCAGATTAGGGGTTAATAATATTTAACTAGTGTTTGCGATGCGGGAGTGCGGCGGTTTAGGGGTTAATATGTTTATTATAGTGGCAGCGATGTCCGGAGCAGCAGATTAGGCGTTAATAATTTTATTATAGTGTTTGCGATGCGGGGGGGGTCTCATTTTAGGGGTTAATAGGTAGTTTATGGGTGTTAGTGTACTTTTTAGCACTTTAGTTATGAGTTTTATGTTACAGCTTTGTAGCGTAAAACTCATAACTACTGACTTTCAGTTTACAATATGAATCTTGACGGTATAGGCTGTACCGCTCACTTTTTGGTCGGACAGGCAAACTCGTAATACCAGCGCTATGGAAGTCCCATTGAAAAATGATTTTTTGAAAGCTGCGGTAGTTACGTTGCGTTATGGACAAAAAAGTGTGCGGTACAGATATACCTGTAAAACTCGTAATACCAACGGTAGTGAAAAAGAGCCTTAACGCTGCTTTTTTACTCATAACGCAAAACTCGTAATCTAGCCGTGTATTTGTTTTCCCCTTTAAACTTTACAGTAAAAAATAAGGGGTTGGGGGACGGAGCCTACGTTTGGAGCGACAGGACGTGTTTCAGTGAAGCTCCTGCTTATATTTTAATAAACTTGTTTTTTTAGCTTCAAACAAGAAGAGCTATCTTACTAGGACTGTCATATTAAGAAGCTAAGATTGTCTACATACTCTGCCAAAAGTTCAAGAGCAGATGAACGACACCCTGACCTATGTTATTCATGTAAGCCGCGCGCGACTTCTGCTAATTAGGCCATCACTGATTCTGAGATATAGAATAGCGTGGCTGAGGCTGCCGCACACATCCCCCCCCAGGCCTCTGGGTCAAAAAGTATGCAGATACTAATATTGCTACAAGCCCTTGTTCTACACCTATGAACTATTAGGGCTACTTTACATGGTTTTTGCCACTATTCAACATGGAAGATCTCCTGCAAGTACTACAAACTCTCTTTACAGATCTCAAAGTGGAACCGATTCAGCAGGTTGGGAGCTTGGGAAAGATTGCGAAACTCAATGTGATTCAACTCCTGGATCACTGGCAATTACCTACAGATGAGCTATTACTCTCAAACCAGCGGGAACAGGATCCTGAATGTAATGGGATGTTGTGGGACAGCCCGACCTCATGGAATGCGGCCGATCCTGAGGAACGGGCCATAGTCCAACTAGCTCAGCTATCCGACAAGTCTATACCCACACAGATTGAGCTTCATGTTTATCCAACGATCCTGTCTGGTGTGCTGTGGTTGGAGGCGAGGGGCCCTAGCTACCCGATCATGGGACCTTACCCACTTGTTTGGATTTTCTGCACGGAGGAGAGCGCTGAACGCTCACATAAACAGTTGATTCGAGATCCTTTGATCCTACTGCTGGTACTTTGTTCCAGTGAAGCCGAAGTAACTGACATGGGAATCCCACCCAGTTTTTTTGAAACCCCTCTGACACAAATACTCTGGCATTTCGATGTGGGGTAGGATAATATATATCTGACAGCAGAGACTACCTTGATCTGTTTGTGTGGTATCGTATCTGGCCTTTTTGGGAGATCTCCCAGACAGATGTGGCACTTATAGTTAAGTTTAGAGTTAGGCATAGTTGACTGTTTATATTTGCTCACTAAAATGTTCATGCCACAAGCTTATTCTATGCCCGCAGGTTTGTTTTACAGAGTTTTAGTTGATATCTGTTTGCCTCTCTTAGGGAGTTTATACAAATGTACTCATCTTATATACTTTTTAGTGTAAATGTGAGATTTTTAGCATAGAAGCTTGCTATTTTGAATTGGCACCCACTGGGTCATGAGCCTATCTTCTCAGTAACGGGTTAGGTGGATATTTGAAAGAAATCTACATTGCCATCTCACCATGCTTCACTGTAACATATATTGCGCTGCTAAAACATGTATTCTAGGTTAGGCTGTGACTTATTACTAGAACAATACAACACCTTATAGATAACCTGCATATTATTTAGGGGGGGGGGGGCAATAAATGATTGATCAATAAGGGATCCAAAGATCCTATAACTCCCTATTTACTAAACATTACTTCAGACCTATTAGATATTTCCATATGAAGAAATGAAGCAGCTTTAACTAACTATAATAAAGATTGTTCCTATAGGCGTTTTTTATTGATTACAGAGGCCTTGGGACACTTTCCTCTAAAGGTGGGAGAGTAGAACCCAAGGCTGCACTTCCGTACAGGAGTTTCTATAACTGCACCCATCAATCTAGTATTTAGCATACAAGTGAGTTTATTTATATAGACGCTCATTGTTTGAACCTGTATCTTCCAGGTTGGGGGCCTACTGTTCCAGGGCAGAGCTGGCTGAAATCTTGGTAGAATTGTGTATTTATATCTAATCATGCTTTAATGTACATTCTATGGAGCTACTAAAACATATATCTCCGGATAGGCACTGATTGGCTAATGGAATTTTGTAACTACTCATAGATATCTCACATATCCTCTGGGGGGGGGGGCAATAAATTACTGTTCTATAAGTGTCCCAAGGCTCCCACAACTCTAAGCTTACTGAAGAACACTCTAGATCGATAGGATATCTTCACATATCAAAATAGGTAGCCCTATTTAACTCTATAACACATATCCCTTATATTTTAATATTGCCAGTTATTAGTGATAGCTGAATGGGATTATAGTGAATAACTATCCACATATAATAAAGATCCTCCCTATAGTTGTTCTTAATGGTCACAGAGGTCCAAATGCGACTTTCTCTAGAGTTGGGAGATTAAAACTAAAGATTACTGTTAAATGTGTACAGAGATGTGAGTAAGACATTACTAATATATTTGGAAGTTTAGATTGCTGTGATATTTGTTATGCAAGAAATGTTTTCTATAGCAATGAGTTGCAAGAATCCAATTGCTTTCCCTTCCTGATGATAGACATGGAACTTTTTGTTTCCTTATAATTTTATATAAGCATTCAAGAAAGCCTCTGCTCTAAAAATAGCTAGGTAGAAGTAAATATTTTTCTCATTATCTGTAACTTATCGCTTGGACTACATGCCAAATTTAAAGCAAGATATCTATCATTACAAAAATGTTTCTCTAGCTGTATGCAATCTTTTGACGTCTGTAATTGTTTATTAACCTTAATAAAAACATTTTAAAAAAAAGAAAATAAAAAGGGGTTATCCTCATATAAATAAGGGCCTTTTAGTATAGTTATGTGACTTTGATCTGCACACAGGGGCTCCCATGAGTCTTTATGCAAATAAATACACATGTATTCACTCCAGGTTACCACAGTGATCACCTGGCTATTAAAACTGATATAGCGGCTTTATTTTTAAGATGGGCTTAGAGGCTTTAAAGCAAGAGGTCTTGGGGTCTTGAGGCTTTTTGATGGCCTGTTTTAGGGGTATTTAAATATTGTGCATTAAAACAAGTGTTTACTTTTATTTTTATTTTTTGAAGTGTTTACTTAAACCCCACAGACACAAACCATTTGAAAGAGCATGCAATTACCTTTCAGATGTTGGGTATTGGAGGGTTCTAAGGCTTAAAGGGATATTCCAGCCAAAATTGGAAACCACATGGGTGCATTTCAGTTTTAAACAGAAGCAATTTTGTAATATACTTGCATTAGCAAAAATGCTTCTAATAAAAGCTATAGCTGTTTTAAAAGTTTATTTAAGTATGCACCGTGCACCAGCATTTTAAACACAGCTCTCGCTCAGAGAGCCTAAGGCACTTGTACCATCTGGTAATGACTCAATTTGTTAATTGCTGACATGATACAAGCCCCACTGGTGCTCTGAGCAGCAGAATTGTTTAAAATGTGGGTGTAGTGACAATAGCTAGCTATGCTTCACATGCACAGAAAAATGTTAACACTAAAACAGTGATAACTCTTAATAGAAGCATTTTTGCCAATACATTTATATTGCAGATATGTTTCTATTCAAAGATTTAATAAATCTATGTACATTTAAATTTTGACCGGAATGTCCCTTTAAGGGAGCCGAGATCAAGGGGTTTTACCACCAACCCCCCCCCCCCCCCATCCTGCTCCCTTAAGGCCCTTCTCCTTCCTGACACTTATTTCTGTGGGGATGTCACCGGTATTCCCAGATTCCGTTTTTGATGTCGGAGCCCTGGACCAGGGATTAAGGTGTAAGTATATGGGGGGCCTGGATGAGCTTCAAAATGACCTACACATAGTCACATAGTGGTCATCCTTGCTTAAAGAGACATGAAACCCAATTTTTTTCTTTCATGATTCAGACAGAGTATACAAATGTACACAACTTTTTAATTTACTTTTATCTAATTTGCTTCATGTCTTGGTATCCTTTGTTGAAAAGAATGCCTATATAGGCTTAGGAGCTTGGAGCTAGCTGCTGATTGGTGGATGAACTTGTATGCCCATTTTAAATGGCTAACTAGTGTGTTGAGCTAACTCATAGTAGTGTATTGATACTTCTTCAGTAAAGGATACCAAGAGAATGAAGCAAAATTGATAACAATAGTAAATTCAATTTTTTTTAAAAAATGTTTTATAATTTATCTGAATCATGAAAGAAAAATTTGGGGTTTCATGTCCCTTTAATACATTATGTGAATGGTGATCAAGCTGCGTCATGCACAATTCAAGTGTTAAAACTTTGATTCAGTTCCCTTAACGGACATAAACATGCAAAAAGAAAATACTCTGTGTTAGTGCATTTTACTATTTCATTATTTTCACCTGGGAGCATCTTAGCTCAATTGTACTTATAATAGAGACTGAAGTATGTCAGTCTGACACTACCCAAAAAGGACAGTATAGCCTCAAAATAACAGGAAACCACAGAAGATCATATATATATATATATATATATATATATATATATATATATATATATATATGTGTGTGTGTACAGATATATTTATATGTGTATATATGCATTTACATACATACATATATATACTGTATATATATATATATATATATATATATATATATATATATATACATATAAACACACACATATATATATATATATACATATATACAGTGAGATCTGAAGAGATCTTTGGCTTCCAGCAGGTTTTGGCACCTCCCCCTCTAGTCACATGAAAGCCCTGTGCAGGAACTGGAAAGAGGAGTCTGAAGACGGGGCTCACTCCCCGAAAACGTTAACTCACTTTAAATAAATTATTTTGCAACACGGCGAGTTCATCTCTTGGGCCTTATTATATATATATATATATATATATATATATATATATATACACAAACACACTGGAGCCCTTTCCCGTCAAATACATCAAATCATAATCGCCTAGATTTGGAGTTTTGCGTTAGCCGTCAAAACCAGCGTTAGAGGCTCCTAACGCTGGTTTTGGGCTACCGCTGGTATTTGGAGTCAGTCAGGAAAGGGTCTAATGCTCACTTTCCAGCCGCGACTTTTCCATACTGCAGATCCCCCTACGCCATTTGCGTATCCTATCTTTTCAATGGGATCTTTCTAACGCCTGTATTTAGAGTCTTGGCTGAAGTGAGCGTTAGAAATCTAACGACAAAACTCCAGCCGCAGAAAAAACCCAGGAGTTAAGAGCTTTTTGGGCTAACGCCGGTTCATAAAGCTCTTAACTACTGTGCTCTACAGTACACTAACACCCATAAACTACCTATGTACCCCTAAACCGAGGTCCCCCCCACATCGCCGCCACTATAATACATTTTTTTAACCCCTAATCTGCCGACCGCACACCGCCGCCACCTACGTTATACTTATGTATCCCTAATCTGCTGCCCCTAACACCGCCGACCCCTATATTATATTTATTAACCCCTAATCTGCCCCCCACAACGTCGCGTAGAGTAGGTGTAATTAGCTTAAAATTGTTATAATATTTTTCTAATGTCTGTAAATATGTTTTTTATTTTTTGTAACGTAGTTCTTTTTTATTTTTTGTACTTTAGTTAGTTTATTTAATTGTATTTATTTGTAGGTATTGTATTTAATTAATTTATTGATAGTGTAGTGTTAGGTTTAATTGTAGATAATTGTAGGTATTTTATTTAATTTATTTATTGATAGTGTAGTGTTAGGTTTAATTGTAACTTAGGTTAGGATTTATTTTACAGGTAATTTTGTAATTATTTTAACTAGGTAGCTATTAAATAGTTATTAACTATTTAATAGCTATTGTACCTGGTTAAAATAATTACAAAGTTGCCTGTAAAATAAATATTAATCCTAAAATAGCTACAATATAATTATTCGTTATATTGTAGCTATATTAGGGTTTATTTTACAGGTAAGTATTTAGCTTTAAATAGGAATAATTTATTTAATAAGAGTTAATTTATTTCGTTAGATTTAAATTATATTTAATTTAGGGGGGTGTTAGTGTTAGGTTTAGACTTAGCTTTAGGGGTTAATAAATTTAATAGAGTAGCGGTGAGGTCCGGTCGGCAGATTAGGGGTTAATAATTGAAGTTAGGTGTCGGCGATGTTAGGGAGGGCAGATTAGGGGTTAATACTATTTATTATAGGGTTAGTGAGGCGGGAGTGAGGCGGATTAGGGGTTAATACATTTATTATAGTAGCGGTGAGGTCCGGTCGGCAGATTAGGGGTTAATAATTGTAGGTAGGTGGTGACGACGTTGGGGGGGCAGATTAGGGGTTAATAAATATAATATAGGGGTCGGCGGGGGTTAGGGGCAGCAGATTAGGGGTACATAGCTATAACATAGGTTGCGGCGGTGTACGGAGCGGCAGATTAGGGGTTAAAAAAATATGCAGGGGTCAGCGATAGCGGGGGCGGCAGATTAGGGGTTAATAAGTGTAAGGCTAGGGGTGTTTAGACTCGGGGTACATGTTAGGGTGTTAGGTGCAGACATAGGAAGAGTTTCCCCATAGGAAACAATGGGGCTGCGTTAGGAGCTGAACGCTGCTTTTTTGCAGGTGTTAGGTTTTTTTTCAGCTCAAACTGTCCCATTGTTTCCTATGGGGGAATCGTGCACGAGCACGTTTTTGAAGCTGGCTGCGTCCGTAAGCACCGCTGGTATTGAGAGTTGCAGTGGCGGTAAATATGCTATACACTCCTTTTTTGGAGCCTAACGCAGCCCTTCTGTGAACTCTAAATACCA
The DNA here is from genome assembly GCF_027579735.1 of Bombina bombina. NCBI lineage: Eukaryota > Metazoa > Chordata > Amphibia > Anura > Bombinatoridae > Bombina > Bombina bombina. Next base: position 154,781,441 of record NC_069509.1, read on the forward strand.
GTGGTATTTAAAAGGTGCGGCCAAAAAAAAGCACGCGTAGCTAACGCACCCCTTTGGCCGCAAAACTCCAAATCTAGGCCCATGTGTTTAACTGTGAATATAATGTATATATTTTACATTCCAATATTCTTCAGATATATATATATGTTCTATGTATATATTCCTGTATATATTCATACATATATACAGTATAGATATATATTTTACAAAGTAATAATCATATATATATATATTGAAGTAGTACGGCGTTTTGGTTTGCGCTGTGTGTTTTGCAAAGACAGCGAGACCGCAACTTTTCTGAGCGCTAATCTGCAAACCTGTTACACACAGGACTTGAATCCAGCGCCATCCACTACAGAGGATTATTGGAAATCAACTAAAACCACCTATTTGTTTACCGGACATTGAAAGGTAACATCTATTACCAGCATTTCCTCACTATTACTATTTGCTGCAAACGGAACTCCCCTTTTTTTGGTAACAAGGAGAAACCCTTATATCAAATATACCACCAGTGTTATAAAAGGTCAGCAACAGTCACTTTTTAAAGACTTTCTTTATCTTTATCATTATTTGACTCTTTTTAATCTAATAAGCACAGACATTGGTTTGTGTTATTTCTACTCAAAATAAAGTGATTTTTTATTTTATATACTCGCATCTGAGTCATTTTTGAGTTTATCTATAAAGATCAACTCATTTCACTACATTGTTTTTTCAACTAAAATAGTGAGCAGTATCCTTCACTTCTATCACTAAGAAGTTTTTACTAAACTGCCCCCCTCCCCCTTTTCTAAGTAAGGTTAGAGGTAAGAATTTACCATACTCTGCAGAGGAGAAGTATATCAATGCGTGTCCAAGAGAATTGAACCAGATTCTACCAGACTCCATAGAGAACGAAATCAGCAGTGTACAGACGAAGTTCATTACAGAAAGAAAGAGCTACCTTACTCCAAAGAGGAGAAGAACATTACATCCCAAAGACACCAAAAGAAAGAAGTTCCATACTCCAACAGGTCACCAAGGGATTATCGTCTTTAACACAGATAGGGATTAATTCCCCTCAACGCTTTCAACATACCTCATATGTTTGAGGACCAAAAAGGTGAGCACCATACTTACTTTTTGTGCTTCATTGTACACTAGTATATTCATACTGCACCATAAATTGTTTTTTGTTTATGTTTCCTCCCTTCTATGAGTGCTACACTCTGGGACCCTAACCTCTCACCTTATATATATATATATATATATATATATATATATATATATATATAAATATACACTGGTGTTCAAAAGTTTGGGGTCGGTTAGATATTTCCTTGTATACGAAAGAAAAGCAATTTTTTGTCCTTTACAATAGAAACATAGAATTTGACGATAGATAAGAACCAAAAAGTCCCATGAAGTCTACCCATATTACATGTTACTTTTTCCTTAGGATAGCCTTATGCATGTCCCAGGCATTTTTAAATTCCTTTACAGTCTTTGTGTTTACCACCTCAAATGGAAATTTATTCTATGAATCCACCACCCTTTCTGTAAAAAAATGCTTCCTCAAATTTCTCCTGAATCTGCTACCCTGTAACGTTAGATTGTGACCCTTTGTTTTGGCATTTATTTGTTTAGAAATTATGTTGTAAATGACTATTGTAGCTGTAAATAGATAATATTTCATGGAAAATCTACATAGGCGTACAAAGGCCCATTATCAGCAACCATCTCTCCTGTGTTTCAATGGCACATTGTGTTTTCTAATCCATGTTTATTAAAAAAGGGCTAATTTATTATTAGAAAACTCTTTTACAATTATGTTAACGGCTGAAAACTGTTGTGATGATTAAAGAAGCAACAAAACTGCCCTTCATTAGACTAGTTGAGTATCTGGAGCATCAGCAATATGATTACAGGCTCAAGATGGCAAAAAACAATGGACTTTCTCCTGAAACTCGTCAGTCTATTCTTCCTCTGAGAAATTATGGACATTCCAAGCGCGAAATTGCCAAGAAACGGAAGATCTTGTACAATGCTGTGTACTACTATCTTTCACAGAACAGAGCAAACTGTCTCTAACCAAAATAGAAAGAGGAGTGGGAGGCCCTGGTGCACAACTGAGCAAGAGGACAAATATATTAGAGTGTCTAGTTTGAGAAACACATTCAAAAACAATCTAAAAGACAGTAAAAAGAGTATATCTACTAAGCAACTACACCAAGACCAATAAAACCTCAGGAAAATTGGCGTATTAGGATACAATTTAGGGAACGAAAAAAAATGTGTGGTTAGGCCTTTAAATTTTAGCCTAGACTCTCAAAGAAAGGCTTAAAGCTGATTATAAAGATATAAACTAAAATATATGACAGAAAATAATCAGACTAGACTTAAAACTAAAATAAAACTAAAAAAGGACTAAAATATCAGAGAGAGAGGATGTTATAAAAATATATATCTATTTAATCTAGTAGATCTCTATAGATAAAAAAACATACAATGTAACACATATCAGCATAACCTAATAAATTATTATTAAAATATGACTGGCCAGTCAAAAAGAGATTTGTGTCGATATATAATCTACCTGACTTTATGCTTAACAAAAAATGACAAAATATCAGATTGAAAATCACCTTTGTCTATAAAGAACTTGTACCGTTTTATATAAAGAACTTGCTGTTGGTACTACATAAAAATTATCGTGCACCTAAAAATTAGTAAAAATCAACATATAAAAATAATTGTTTTCTTTCAGTAAGTATTCATAAAAAAAGGACCTGTTTTTAGGATATCGAGTAAAAAGTCTGTTTGTGAATAAGTCTCCAAAAATAAGCAAGTCTTGTTTGTGTAAAGTGCCAAAAAGAGTTATTGGAAAAATTGTTCAAATAATTAATATTGTTAAACATTGGCAAATACCGGTATATGCATCAAAATTATATCCTTCCATTCAGTTTACGGCAGTTGTTTGTTTGAGCTCAGTCTTACTGTAATATATGAAATCCTCTGCAGGGTCTCCTTGCAATCCTATCCACTCCTTGTGTTCATGCGTCCCTTAGAACGCTAGCGGATGATTACTCTGACCTCAAGGCAGATCTCTTCCGTTACTCTTTCCGTGGTGTGTCGCTGGGAACTGCTTCCCCGACCAGATACGGCACTTAGTAGTAAATAGTTTGAGAAACACACACCTCACAGGTGCACAACTGGTGGCAGCTTCATTAAATAATACCCACAAGACAACAGTCATCAGTGAGGCATCAGTGAGGCAACTCCGGGATGCTGGCCTTCTAGGCAGTTTCAAAGAAAAATCCATATCTCAGGCTTGCCAAAAAAAAAAAAAAAAAAAGATTATGATTGCCAAAAGAACACAGGTAATGGACAGAGAACGATTGGAAAAAAGTGTTAGGGACAGACAAATCTAAGTTTTAGGTGTTCGGATCACAAATACTAGAAACCATCTGTCAAGCATGGTGGAGGCAATGTGATGGTCTGGGGGTGCTTTGGTGTTTAGCGGCAGGAAACGCGTCGGATTTCAGATGTAGTGAGTGGAGTGGTGTGTACCTGTGGTTTTCATATAAATACATTTTTGGAACAATTTACCACGCTTGTCTATGGACTGTTTGTAATCCTCATTCTTTTGGTAGGCTCAGGAGCTGCTGATTGGTGACAAATAAGTCTGTTCTCATTGGCTTACCCGGTGCACTCAGCTAGCTCTGAGTAGTGCATTGCTGCTTCTTTAACAAAGGATACCAGGAGAATAATGGCTCTAGGTTGGCCCTGGACACATGTGGAGCTGTTATGGCTAGACTCCGGGGAATGCTTTGCGGGCAGTCTATGGAAATAGTCTTCTGCCTTTTCAAGAGACAACCAAGGAGATGTTTCACAAATCACTCTAAAAAACTTTATTAAATATATCTGCAGTAAACTACAGTAGAAAATGCTGGTGATACTAACAAATCAGTCATTTTACATATTAAATGTATGTTTTCAACAACACTAGGATCCAGGTAGAGTACAATTATTTGACCTCCTTGTATCTGCAATTATTATTCTGTTTTATTTCCTTAACAAAATAAAAACAAACTTTATTGTGAATCATGAACATATATATTTTGTAACAAAAAACAAAATGTATGCTTACCTGATAAATTTCTTTCTTTTGCGATGTACCGAGTCCACGGATTCATACTAACTTGTGGGATATTGTCCTTCTCGACAGGAAGTAGCAAAGAGAGCACCACAGCAGAGCTGACCGAAGGCCAAGAAAGAAAAGGAGAAACTTTAAGGTGCAGAGGTGACTGAAGTTTACATAAAAAAATACTATCTGTCTTGAATAGACAGGGTGGGCCGTGGACTCGGTACATCGCAAAAGAAAGAAATTTATCAGGTAAGCATAAATTTTGTTTTCTTTTTCAAGATGTACCGAGTCCACGGATTCATCCTAACTTGTGGGATACCAATATCAAAGCTTTAGGACACAGATGAAGGGAGGGACAAGACAGGAACCTAAACGGAAGGCACCACTGCCTGCAAAACCTTTCTCCCAAAAATAGCCTCCGAAGAAGCAAAAGTATCAAATTTGTAAAATTTGGAAAAGGTATGAAGCGAAGACCAAGTCACAGCCTTACAAATCTGTTCAACAGAAGCATCATTTTTAAAAGCCCATGTAGAAGCCACCGCTCTAGTGGAGTGAGCTGTAATTCTTTCAGGAGGCTGCTGTCCAGCAGTCTCATAAGCCAAACGGATGATGCTTTTCAGCCAAAAGGAAAGAGAGGTAGCTGTAGCCTTTTGACCTCTACACTTTCCAGCATAGACAACAAACAAAGAAGAAGATTGGCGAAAATCTTTGGTTGCCTGCAAATAAAACTTCAAGGCACGAACCACGTCCAAGTTGTGCAACAGACGTTCCTTCTTGGAAGAAGGATTAGGACACAGAGAAGGAACAACAATTTCCTGATTGATATTCCTGTTAGAAACAACCTTAGGGAGGAACCCAGGTTTGGTACGCAAAACCACCTTATCAGCATGGAAAACAAGATAAGGCGAGTCGCATTGTAAAGCAGATAGCTCAGAAACTCTTCGAGCTGAAGAGATAGCAACTAGAAACAGAACTTTCCAAGATAGAAGCTTAATATCTATGGAATGCATGGGTTCAAACGGAACCTCTTGAAGAACATTAAGAACTAAATTTAAACTCCATGGCGGAGTAACAGGTTTAAAGACAGGCTTGATTCTAACTAAAACCTGACAGAATGACTGAACATCTGGAACATCTGCCAGACGCTTGTGCAATATAATTGATAAAGCAGATATCTGTCCCTTTAGGGAACTAGCTGATAGCCCCTTCTCCAATCCTTCTTGGAGAAAGGACAAAATCCGAGGAATCCTGATCTTACTCCATGAGTAGCCCTTGGATTCGCACCAAAAAAGATATTTACGCCATATCTTATGATAGATTTTCCTGGTGACAGGCTTTTGAGTCTGAATCAAGGTATCTATGACCGACTCAGAGAAACCCTGCTTTGATAAAATCAAGCGTTCAATCTCCAAGCAGTCAGTTGCAGAGAAATTAGATTTGGATGTTTGAACGGACCTTGAATCAGAAGGTCCCGTCGCAGTGGCAGAGTCCATGCTGATAGAGATGACATGTCCACCAGATCTGCATACCAAGTCCTGCGTGGCCACGCAGGTGCTATCAATATCACTGAAGCTCTCTCCTGTTTGATTCTTGCAATCAAACGGGGAAGGAGAGGAAACGGTGGAAACACATAAGCCAGGTTGAACGACCAAGGTACTGCTAGAGCATCTATCAGTACTGCCTGAGGATCCCTGGACCTGGATCCGTAACAAGGAAGTTTGGCGTTCTGACGAGACGCCATCAGATCCAATTCTGTTGTGCCCCATAGCTGAACCAGTTGAGCAAACACCTCCGGATGGAGCTCCCACTCCCCCGGATGAAAAGTCTGATGACTTAGAAAATCTGCCTCCCAGTTCTCTACCCCTGGGATATAGATCGCTGATAGATGACAAGAATGAGTCTCTGCCCATCGGATTATCCTGGAAACTTCTATCATCTCCAAGGAACTCCTTGTTCCCCCCTGATGTTTGATATAAGCTACAGTCGTTATGTTGTCCGACTGAAACCTGATGAATCCGTCCGAAGCCAGCTGAGGCCACGCTTGAAGAGCATTAAAAATCGCTCTTAATTCCAGAATATTTATCGGTAGGAGGCCCTCCTCCTGAGTCCACAAACCCTGTGCTTTCAGGGAATTCCAGACTGTACCCCAGCCCAGTAGGCTGGCGTCCGTCGTCACTATAACCCACACTGGCCTGCGGAAACACATTCCCCTGGACAGGTGATCCTGTGACAACCACCAAAGAAGAGAGTCTCTGGTCTCTTGATCCAGATTTATCTGAAGAGATAAATCTGCATAATCCCCCTTCCACTGTTTGAGCATGCATAGTTGCAGTGGTCTAAGATGCAAGCGAGCGAACGGAACTATGTCCATTGCCGCTACCATAAGTCCGATTACCTCCATACACTGAGCCACTGACGGCCGAGGAATGGAATGAAGAGCTCGGCAGGTGGTTAAAATCTTTGATTTCCTGACCTCCGTCAGAAAAATATTCATGTCCACCGAATCTATCAGAGTTCCCAGGAATGGAACCCGATCAGCCAATAGAATGCGAGCTCAATCTGATTGGCTGATTGGATCAGCCAATCGGATTGAACTTGATTCTGATTGGCTGATTCCATCAGCCAATCAGAAAATTCCTACCTTAATTCCGATTGGCTGATAGAATCCTATCAGCCAATCGGAATTCGAGGGACGCCATCTTGGATGACGTCCCTTAAAGGAACCGTCATTCGTCGGGAGACAACGGAAGAAGAGGATGGATCCGCGTCGCCTGCTTCAAGATGGACCCGCTCCGCACCGGATGGAAGAAGATTGAAGATGCCGCTTGGAGAAGATGTTTGCCGGTCCGGATGTCCTCTTCTTGCCGGATAGGAGGAAGACTTTGGAGCCTCTTCTGGACCTCTTCAGCACCGGATGATGGATCGCCAACCCCCGCTTGGGTTGGATGAAGATGTTGGAGCCAGGACGGATCGGTGAACCTGGTATGGTGAAGACAAGGTAGGAAGATCTTCAGGGGCTTAGTGTTAGGTTTATTTAAGGGGGGTTTGGGTTAGATTAGGGGTATGTGGGTGGTGGGTTGTAATGTTGGGGGGGGGGGGTATTGTATTTATTCTTTTACAGGCAAAAGAGCTGAAATTCTTGGGGCATGCCCCGCAAAGGGCCCTGTTCAGGGCTGGTAAGGTAAAAGAGCTTGTAACTTTTTTAATTTAGAATAGGGTAGGGAATTTTTTATTTTGGGGGTCTTTGTTATTTTATTAGGGGGCTTAGAGTAGGTGTAATTAGTTTAAAATTGTTGTAATATTTTTCTTATGTTTGTAAATATTTTATTATTTTTTGTAACTTAGTTCTTTTTTATTTTTTGTACTTTAGCTAGTTTATTTAATTGTATTTTTTTTTAGCAATTGTGTTTAATTAATTTATTGATAGTGTAGTGTTAGGTTAATTGTAGGTAATTGTAGGTAGTTTATTTAATTAATTTATTGATAGGGTAGTGTTAGGTTTAATTATATCTTAGGTTAGGATTTATTTTACAGGTAAATTTGTTATTATTTTAACTAGGTAACTATTAAATAGTTCTTAACTATTTAATAGCTATTGTACCTGGTTAAAATAATTAAAAAGTTGCCTGTAAAATAAATATTAATCCTAAAATAGCTATAATATAATTATAATTTATATTGTAGCTATATTAGGATTTATTTTACAGGTAAGTATTTAGCTTTAAATAGGAATCATTTATTTAATAAGAGTTAATTAATTTCGTTAGATGTAAATTATATTTAACTTAGGGGGGTGTTAGTATTAGGGTTAGACTTAGCTTTAGGGGTTAATACATTTATTATAGTAGCGGTGAGGTCCGCTCGGCAGATTAGGGGTTAATAATTGAAGGTAGGTGTCGGCGATGTTAGGGAGGGCAGATTAGGGGTTAATACTATTTATGATAGGGTTAGTGAGGCGGGTTAGGGGTTAATAACTTTATTATAGTAGCGCTCAGGTCCGCTCGGCAGATTAGGGGTTAATAAGTGTAGGCAGGTGTCGGCGACGTTGAGGGGGGCAGATTAGGGGTTAATAAATATAATATAGGGGTCGGCGGTGTTAGGGGTAGCAGATTAGGGGTACATAGGGATAACGTAGGTGGCGGCGCTTTGCGGTCGGAAGATTAGGGGTTAATTATTTTAAGTAGCTGGCGGCGACGTTGTGGGGGGCAGGTTAGGGGTTAATAAATGTAATACCGGGGGTCGGCGGGGTTAGGGGCAGCAGATTAGGGGTACATAAGTATAACGTAGGTGGCGGTCGGCAGATTAGGGGTTAAAAATTTTAATCGAGTGGCGGCGATGTGGGGGGAGCTCGGTTTAGGGGTACATAGGTAGTTTATGGGTGTTAGTGTACTTTAGGGTACAGTAGTTAAGAGCTTTATGAACCGGCGTTAGCCAGAAAGCTCTTAACTACTGCTATTTTCAGGCGGCTGGAATTTTGTCGTTAGAGCTCTAACGCTCACTTCAGAAACGACTCTAAATACCAGCGTTAGAAAGATCCCATTGAAAAGATAGGATACGCAAATGGCGTAGGGGGATCTGCGGTATGGAAAAGTCGCGGCTGAAAAGTGAGCGTTAGACCCTTTAATCACTGACTCCAAATACCAGCGGGCGGCCAAAACCAGCGTTAGGAGCCTCTAACGCTGGTTTTGACGGCTACCGCCGAACTCCAAATCTAGGCCTAAGTCTGTGTGAGACTTGGCTAGTTGGAAAGTCGACGCTTGAATTAGGATGTCGTCTAGATAAGGCGCCACTGCAATGCCACGCGGGCGTAGGACCGCCAGCAGGGACCCTAGCACTTTTGTGAAGATTCTTGGCGCCGTGGCCAACCCGAAGGGAAGAGCCACAAACTGGTAATGCCTGTCCAGAAAGGCAAACCTGAGGAAATGGTGATGATCTTTGTGGATAGGAATGTGTAGATACTCATCCTTTAAATCGACGGTGGTCATATATTGACCCTCCTGGATCATTGGTAAAATAGTATGAATGGTCTCCATCTTGAAGGATGGAACTCTTAGGAATTGGTTTAGGATCTTGAGATCTAGAATTGGTCTGAAGGTTCCCTCTTTTTTGGGAACCACAAACAGATTGGAATAGAAACCTTGTCCCTGTTCTGCTTTCAGAACTGGGCAGATCACTCCCATGGTAAAAAGGTCTTCTACACAGCGTAAGAACGCCTCTCTTTTTGTCTGGTTTACAGACAATTGAGAAAGATGGAATCTCCCCCTTGCTGGAGAATCTTTGAAAACTAAAAGGTACCCCTGGGTTACAATTTCTACGGCCCAGGAGTCCTGAACGTCTCTTGCCCAGGCCTGAGCAAAGAGAGAGAGTCTGCCCCCTACTAGATCCGGTCCCGGATCGGGGGCTACCCCTTCATGCTGTCTTAGTGGCAGCAGCAGGCTTTTTGGCCTGTTTACCCTTGTTCCAAGCCTGGTTAGGTCTCCAGGTTGGCTTGGATTGAGCAAAGTTCCCCTCTTGCTTTGCCGCAGGGGAAGAGGAAGCGGGACCACCCTTGAAGTTTTGAAAGGAACAAAAATTATTTTGTTTGGTCCTTGTCTTATTTGACTTATCTTAGGGAAGGTCTTTGACCCTTCCCTCCAGTGATGTCTGAAATGATCTCTTTCAGTGCAGGCCCGAATAGGGTCTTACCCTTGAAAGGGATGGTCAAAAGCTTGGATTTAGATGACACATCAGCCGACCAGGACTTAAAGGGCCACTGTAAGTAAATATTTTCTATGCCTGTTATTAACTAACTACCCCAAAAACACTTTTTATCAATAGCATTTCATTAACATATCTCTACCATATATCAGAAATCTTGTCTGCAAATTTAATTGTTTTCCAAACCCACTCCGTAGGTATCCTTTGCTCTGTACCAATCCGTTTACAATACCTAGGTTTCAAAATGGCGCTTTAAACACAAAGTTATTGGTTTAAGTATTTTGAACATGCTGTGCTGAAAATAGTGGGCAGGATGACGTGACATCATCGTCGAATAAAAGATATAACTTTTAGAACGTTAGGAAACTTCGTTTTAGAGAAAATATAGGTCAGTAGGTTTTAATTAATGTTTATTAACTTTAATATGTTAGTTGTTTAGCTTAAAAATTATAACAGAAAGTAATCCATTAAGCCATAACGCTCTATGCGCTAAAATGGCAAAACCTGAATTCTTTGCCACTAACTTAGCGAGATGAAAAGTGGCGTCTGTAATAAAAGAATCTAGTGGGGTCTCCACCTGACGAGCCTCTTCTAGAGCCTCAAACCAAAAGGCAGCTGCAGTTGTTACAGGAACAATGCATGCAATAGGTTGAAGAAGAAAACCTTGATGAACAAAAATTTTCTGTAGGAGACCCTCTAATTTTTTATCCATAGGATCAACGAAGGCACAACTGTCTTCAGTAGGTATAGTTGTGCGCTTAGCCAAAGTAGAAATAGCTCCCTCCACCTTAGGGACCATCTGCCATGAGTCCCTCATGGTGTCAGATATGGGAAACATTTTCTTAAAAACAGGAGGGGGAGCGAACGGAATACCTGGTCTATCCCACTCCTTAGTAACAATGTCCGAAATCCTCTTAGGGACCGGAAAAATATCATTGTAGACAGGAACCTCTAAATATTTGTCCATTTTACAAAATTTCTCTGGAACTACAATAGGGTCACAATCATCCAACGTCGCTAAAACCTCCCTGAGCAATAAACGGAGGTGTTCTAGCTTAAATTTAAATGCCGTCATATCTGAATCTGTCTGAGGGAGTAACCTTCCTGAATCAGAAATCTCTCCCTCAGATAGCAAATCCCTCATCCCTACCTCAGAACATTGTGAGGGAGTATCGGATACGGTAAATAAAGTGTCAGAAGGCTCAGCATGTGTTCTTAACCCAGAGCTACTGCGCTTCCCTTGCAACCCCGGCAGTTTAGATAAAACCTCTGTAAGGGTAGTATTCATAACTGAGGCCATATCTTGCAAGGTGAAAGAATTAGACGCACTAGAAGTACTTGGCGTTGCTTGAGCGGGCGTTATTGGTTGTGACACATGGGGAGAATTAGATGGCAAAACCTGATTTCCTTCTGTCTGAGAATCATCCATTGCCAAACTCAAAATATGCTGTCTGCAAGTTATAGACATATCAGTACAAGTGGGACAAATTCTAAGAGGGGGTTCCACAATGGCTTCTAAACAAATTGAGCAATGAGTTTCCTCAATGTCAGACATGTTGAACAGGCTAGTAATGAGAAAAGCAAGCTTGGAAAACACTTTATTTAATGAAAAAAACACAATTTTCAAAAAACGGTACTGTGCCTTTAAGAGAAAAAAAGGCATACACAAACTGCAAAACAGGTTAAAATAGCTTCAATTTTTCTGAAATTTTAACAGTGTACCTATTGAGCTTTAGGAGGATTGCACCCCAAGTAAATAAGCAATGCACCCCCAATTAACAAAACCGGATCACAAAATGTCTAAAACCGGTTTAAACCCCTAGTAGCACCTTGCCACAGCTCTGCTCTGGCCCTACCTGCCCTTAGGGAACGATAAAAAGATGTTAAAGCTTTGATTAGGCCCTCAGGATGAATATCAGGACCTCAGGAGAAGTTGCTTGCTGCTTGCCAGTACAACTAAATGCGCAACAGAGGCGCGAAAATAGGCCCAGTCCACCACACTCGATGTGGCTGGGGCCTACCCAAATCCAAAAAAATCTTGCCTGAAGCCATGTGAGTTATAATAACCCCAATATAAGCCAAATGAACCCTCATGCAAAAGTCCCCAATAAAGAATGTTACTCCCAGAACACCCAAACGTTTGTCTTCCAATCTCTCATACAAACTGAGTGCCCAAAATAAATAAACAAAATAAGCCCTTTATGCAAGCTAGTAAAACCTCTTAACCCTAGGATTACTGCTTACCCTTCCCCTAAAGGGGATACTGTCAGCCTTTCTGAGTTAACACAGTCTCTGCAGAAAAATGACTGAACATACCTCATTGCTGTATAGCAAGAACCGTTCCTCACACTGAAGTTTTCCTGTACTCCTCAGCTTCTGTGGGAACAGCAGTGGACCTTAGTTACAAATGCTAAGATCATCATCCTCCAGGCAGAAATCTTCATCTATGTCCTGCCTGAGAGCAAATAGTACAACACTGGTACCATTTAAAAATAAACTCTTGATTGAAGATAAAATAAAAACTAACAGTTTAACACCTCTTCTCTTTACTCTTCCTGCTTAGAGCCAGCAAAGAGAATGACTGGGGGGTGGAGTTAAGGGGGGAGCTATATAGACAGCTCTGCTGTGGTGCTCTCTTTGCTACTTCCTGTCAGGAAGGACAATATCCCACAAGCCCAGTGGCAGAATTTTTTTTCACTTTCTGCGATGAGATTTTTTTTTTTAGTGAAAATTTTTCTGCAGGCCATTTTTAAATAAAATTCAATTTTAAATTAGGCAGTTACACTAAAGCACCAGTTCAATTGCAATGTGTTGGTTAACTAAAGAATAAACAATTTTTAACGTTTTATAATATAGGGCAGTAGTTGAAAATTGCATTGCAAATTAGCTGCAGACAAACTAAATTATAAAATGTCTCGAATAAATTTGTTTCCTTTTCTCTTGGTCTAACATAGAAATGAAAGCTGCAACGTTAAAGCACTAAGTCTAACAGTTCCTGCATGGTTTCTGTTCTTTCTGCAGAGATGCTGCATTTTCTGCGATGACATCTCAGATCACTGTATGTTCTGCCTTGGGGCCCACAAGTTAGGATGAATCCGTGGACTCGGTACATCTTGCAAAAGAAATAAAAATTTCCTGTGAATAAATTACAGGAAAACGCAATATTTTTGTTTTTACTCTATTGTTTTATTTCAAAAGCAATTTAATAACAAGGGGACCGGGTTCCCCCCCATGTAGTCTGGTTTTAATCTTTAAAAATATGACCCTTTATTCTCCTAGCACAACTCAATTTCCAAGAAAGGAAGCATTTTAGATTTGTACTTATTTCCTGTAAGCATCTTTTAGAAAATATATTCCAAGATCATATTGATAGTGAGATACATTCTTTTTTTATTATAGGTGAAAATGTATTGATGCTCTTTATATTTTTAACAAAACCAACCTTATTCAGAAACACTTTATTAAAATTGCACTTTTTTTTTTTCTTTGATGCATCTCAGAGTGGGCATTGTAAAGCATATTACCCATTCCCCAGTTTTTCATAACCAACACTGTTATATAAATTCACTTTTTACCTCTGATTACCTTGTATCTAAGCCTCTGCAGGCCACCCCCATTATCTCAGTTCTTTTAACAGACATGCATTTTAGCCAATCAGTGCTGACACTAACTCCACGGGAGTGAGCACAATGTTATCTATATGACATATGGGAACTAGCTGTGACTAACTGATAAAAACTTTCAAAATGCACTGAGATAAGAGGCCGTTCAATGTCTTAGAAATTAGCCTATGAGCCTACCTAGGTTTAGCTTTCCACAAAGAATACCAAGAGAGCAAAGCAGATTTGAAGATAAAAGTAAATTGGTAAGTTGTTTAAAATGACATACCCCATCTGAATCATGAAAGTTTATTTTGACTAGACTGTCCCTTGAAGGAGCAACTGTATGTTACTGTTAGCCTCAATATCAAAATAAACAGCTGTATTTTTCACACAAAATAAGATATATAGATTAAATAGATATATAATATAGATACAATGGCAAAAATGATATAATTACAAGCCTAGTATTGGTACTATCAGTGCATCTTCCAGTGATCACAATCCTAAAATAATTCTTCCCTTAATACCCTAAAGCTGGGGATTTTTACCTCCTAAAAACAACATGAAATTGTTATCTTCCTTGTTCATCTCCCGATCTGATAATCCAAAAAGCTAATGCGCAGGATTAAGGGCAATAAAAATGGCTATGTTTGAACAGCCTGTATGTTGACTAAGCCTTTTTAATAGTATTTAGTGAAGCTCATTGGTGACTGCTGTGCTTCAAAACCAGAGATATGTGTGTATGTCTCCTTGAGGGATCTGGACAGGGGCATTATCAGTATCCTGGACATGTGGGGTTTTTTGTTTTGCTTTATTAGTTTAACTATTTTTTTTATTTAATTTTAATAGATTGAGCAGGTGGCGTATGAATTTGTTTGGTGATGTTGCTTCCTGTTTTTATTTTAATATGGTGGTGGATAATTTCAGTATGTTTTGACAATGCTACATTTGGAAGCTGTAACAAAAAAAAAATAAGGGGAGATGCTTCTGGATGGCGGCCATGATGGTCGCTTATTTTTGAGACTGAAGAGTCTGGCATATATTTCTGCTGCATATATCCACACTATGGTTCCATAGTTGATCGTGTGGGACATATTTCAAAGTTACAGACTCTGCTGAACAAATTGATCTACATTGTGATGCCAACTTCAGTCCTGAAGTACCGGAACGAGGAGGTACACAGTGGCAGCCCAGAAAAAGGTCATACCTTCATCTAACCCCCCCCCCCCCCGGTAATCCCGGGTATAACAGCTTGTAAAGCTGTCTTCTCACACCTCTTGATATCTAGCTATACCGTTATTAGAGCCATGGCACTTAAATGGCAACTTACCGAAGAGGCAGTCTGCACTATACTCAAAATGCATTACCAGAGACTGTCCGGTTTAATCACTAACAGCTTTGACATGCGATCACAATTTTAAAAAGTTGAAGAGGATGACCGGACACCTATGTCATCCTTGCTTATACAAACATCTACCGAGAGGGCTTTGACTAAACCTAAATATACAGCTAAGACAAGTGAAAACCGCACAGCAGACCCTGCAGACTTCCAGAGTGCACCACCTGAGGATTCCTAAACCCAATTCTACAACAAAAGATGGTAACAGTATTAGACCTGGGGCTGACCAGGGGATGAGTCCGAGAAGAATAAGACTAAGCCGCAAAGAACGACCGTCAAAATGAAACTGCGCTGGAGACAATACGGCAAGTCATAAGATGGATCAGCAGGAGACGAAGACACTCGGTCATAAAGTTCTCTTGCGGGCTCACCGGCTGGCCCTCTGAGTAGTTAACAGTGCAACTGTTTAAAACCAATTGCACTGATACCTCCGATGCCATATACAGCACCTTATGGGTCATTCTCGTTGCAGAGACTCACTCTTCATTCCCGATTGCATGGAATCTCCTTCTAAGGTATAGTAATATACCCAACAGGACTGGAGTGGGTTAAACGCACATAGTGTGTTAATAAGATAGTTTACCCCAAGAGACAATCTTCTGCGTAAAAGTTTACGGATTACATAGAGAACCTGGCTCCTCTCCTACATGACATTTACCGACAGATTTAAACAGTATCCAGGGGACTTTACAGACTCTTTGCAGGACTCTGCGCATACATGCTATAGTCATTAGAAAGAGTTAAAATAAGAAGCCACATTACATATTGATTTGCTGGTCTCTTGGTGGTAGGTTATATTGTAATTGATAGAACTTTATTAATGCTAACTGCTTATTTGTGTACTATAAATCTGTTAGGCATCTATAATTTTCTTCCACACCTATTCCCTCTGAATACTATTTTTTTTCATCCCCCCCCCCTCATTCCTTGCTATCTGCGGCCGAGATGGCATGGCTTGCTTAATTACATTACACTGTGAGGGTACAATGTAGATTTAACCTATTATTCAACATTACCTGTCCCCCCCTCTTATTTAGGCGACATGTGTGTAGATGGACTTCTAAGTCTCATTAACTAGTTCCTATTGAGTAAGCAAGTACTGATGTTTATGAAGACCTACAGGCCCATTTATCAAGCTCCGTATGGAGCTTGAAGGGCCGTGTTTCTGGCGAGTCTTCAGACTCGCCAGAAACACAACTTATGAAGCAGCGGTCAAAAGACCGCTGCTCCATAACCCTGTCCGCCTGCTCTGAACAGGCGGACAGGAATCGCCAGACATCAACCCGATCGAATACGATCGGGTTGATTGACAGCTCCCTGCTGGCGGCCGATTGGCCGCGAGTCAGCAGGGGGCGGCGTTGCACCAGCAGCTCTTGTGAGCTGCTGGTGCAATGTTAAATGCGGAGAGCGTATTGCTCTCCGCATTTAGCGAGGTCTTGCGGACCTGATCCGCAGTGTCGGATCAGGTCCGCAAGACCTTTGATAAATGGGCCTGCAAGAGTTTTAAGCTAATACTATGTCTGTATATCTACTGTACTAACAGCCGTTAATAACCAAGTCAAATGACTCATTTGATTTAATTATACTGTTAGTTGAAAAGAGTAATACTGATAGGACTTTTACTATAATATAAGATAATCAGAATTTAAGGTAGCAAGCAGGAAGCAGGCTCACAAGGTCTATAGCATGTATTGTTCAGTTGCAACATATACTTACTTGTTTTTCTCCTTGCTATGCATTAAATAGGTTTGTGGCAACTGAGCATTATATAGATATATATTTTCTTTATATATAACTATACCTCCTATTTTAAGCTTGGGGTTACAAGATCCTGGCATTATGTATTACCTCTGTATTGTACACTTAATAATGCACCCTATAGTTTATGTCTATTTGATCACTATTTGTATTTTTGTTGACCATTCCTGATCTATAACTCACTAACAATGCCTATATTGTTTGTACATTTTAAAATTCTCTACTGTAACATGCCCTTCATGTTTTTGTTTTATATCTCAATAAAAAAAAGAAGTGTTTGTGGGTTTATTAAGTCCCTTTAACTGTCGGATTGAATATGTGAAAAATGACCCAAAAAAAAAGGGTTGTTAAGCATCGAGAATTTTGACTGACCTGAGACAAACTGGATTGGCACATGTTAATACTTCAACATGCTGAGAATTATCAAACATTCGGTTACGATGAACCTCATAATAAGATAAAGCAGGTAATGCAAAGATTATGCTCTCTACATTCCCAAGAAAAAACTAAAATTTAAAATGGAATAAATTATTGTTGAAACCACTTATTGAAAATTTAAGCTAAATTGGCTTTTAAAGGGACAGCCAACACCAGAATTTGTGTTGTTTTAAAAGATAGATAATCCCTTTATTACCCATTCCCCAGTTTTGAATAACCAACACAGTTATATTAATATACTTTTTACCTAGTGATTAACTTGTATCTAAACATCTTCTGACAGCCCCCTGATCACATGACATTTTATTTATTATCTATTGACTTTCATTTTAGCCAATTGGTGCAGTGTCTGCCACAATCCACGGGCGTGCTCACAATGTTATCTATAGGGTTTACCTGAACTAGCTCTCCCCTGCTGTGAAAAGCAAATACAAAAGCATGTGATTAGAGGCCTTCAAGGGCTTAGAAATGATCATATGAGCCTTCCTAGGTCTAGCTTTCAACCAAGAATACCAAAAGGACAAAGCAAAATTAGTGATAAAAGTAAATTGGAAAGCTGTTTAAAATTACTTGACTGTCCCTTTAAGTCATTGTATATTAACTAAATTTCTATAATCTGACTTTGTTTACCTAATAAGTAACAGACAAAGGAATTCAGTAATCCTTTAACTCATTGGTCTAGACATATTGGGCTAGATTACGAGTGGAGAGGTAGTTTGTGCTCACGTACGAGTGTTAAAACCACTTGAATTTTATATATATATATATATATATATATATATATGTTTTTTAAAATACATAGAACATATTCCCCTATGTGCAGAACATTGAAATATTTACAGTGCATACACAGTATAACACTATTAAAAATGAATATTGCATAAATATGATATTTCATGTTTTCATCTACTTGACTGCAAAGGGCTATAATCTATATATATAATATATATATATATATTTATATATATATATATATACACATACATATATATATGTAAATACATGTGTGTACATATGTATTTATGCCTTTATGTGAATATACAGTATGTCTGTAAATACACATATACACATATGAATACATAAATACAAATGTACACACACACACACACATATATATATATATATATATATATATATATATATATATATATATATATATATACATACACACACACACATACACATGCATATTTAGACATGCAAATGTATGTATTTCTATGTTAAAGCCCATTTGCAGTCCATTTTATTCTAACACCTGAAACCACATTCCTTTGAGCCCTTATAACTTTTTATTGCAATTATTTAAATAACTTTTTAATAGCTAATATTAATATGAGTGTAACTGTATTTTTGAAGTGTTTTGTGACCCTTTTTTGACATGAGTAACAGTTACCCAGAGCTCTGAAGTCAAGATAATCATTCTAGAGTAAATCGCGATTGAGCTCACACGTTCACATTTACTTTCAACTTATAATACGTGTGGAAGAAAACCCGATATCGCTTGCGTGCAAATGATAGCGCACCCAGTGGGCCTCACTGCAGCAGAGACAGAAATCACATTTACGCTATATGGCCAAAATTATGACAACCCTATTAAATATTGGGTTCAAATAGCCCCACCCATTGCTAACAGGTGCATAGAATCCAGTTGTAAGGTTTAATTACTTTAAATAAGGCACTGTCATAGGATACCACCTTTAACACACATCAGTTTGTGTCCCAGTCAAATATAAGTGCCACTATTATGAAGTGGAAGCTTCTAGGCTACACAAACTCACAGAGCAGGGCCACCGAGTGCTGAAGCACATAACACATAAAAGTCGCCTATCATCTGTTACATCACTCGCTACAGAGTTCCAAACGGCATATTGAGGCATCATCAGCACAAGAACTGTGCTTTGGGAGCTTCATTAAATAAGTTTCCATCGCTGAGTAGCTATACACAAACCACACATCAACATGCACAATGCCAAGCATTAGCTGGAGTAGTGAAAAGCAAAACATCTCTGCGTTCTGGAGTCATAAAAATATGTTCTCTGGTCTGATGAATCACATGTCACTAGCTGGCAGTCTGATAGAAGAATTTGGACTGTCATTATTGTGGCCACGGATCACTGGAACCGTAACATAGACCAAGGACAAAATAGCAGCTATCCTGAAGTGAAAGACTGCAGCACTCCTAGGACTATTGAAGATTCTGCTTATCGTTATCAGATTTGATGTGCTTATGTGGTGTACCTCGGCTCTGAATGAGGCTTTCATTGTGAGTGAGCATTTGGCGAGCTTTATTAAATATTTGCTTCTGCATACAATATTGACCTGCACTTAAATTCTTTCTGGTGTGGCTCTTCTGTTCTTTTTTGACTTGTTAAGATTTCGTATCTACCTACTCCAGTAAGGAGGATTTTTATGAAGCACAGCCTCCAGAATGAGAATCGAAGTGACTGTTTGTCTTATCTCTGCTCTCCAAGACCGGCGTACAAAAGTCAGTTTGCAGAAGGCTCTTTCTTGTTCCACTGTGCACAAAGTTTGGACTATGAAGACATGGTTTGACAAATTTGGTGTGGAGAAACTTGAGTGGCCTGCACAGACCCCTGGCCTCAACCTGATTGTGAGACTTTCATGTGCAGCATCAGTGCACATCCTCCACAGACACACTTTAAAATCTTGTGGAAAGCCTTCCCAGAAGAGTTGTGGCTGTTGTAGCCACAAGGGGAGGGCTCTTTATTAATACTCATGGTTTTCTAATGGGATGTCCACCAAGCTCATATAGGTATGATGATCAAGTGTCCACATAATTTTACCATATAGTGGATGTAGTTAGATAGATATTACAATAAAAAACTCTTGTTTTGTGTAAATTTAAATTATAGGGAAGTAAAAATAAATTCCAAAAATAAAAGACCACAAACAGTATAGACGTGTATGCTATATCTTAATTGTACTTCTTTATTTGTATTCCTCCTCTTCTTTCCTTCAAATTCTTTCACAACATTCTCTATAACCCTCAGACCAGAAATGGAAATTTGTAGATGAGGACACCCAAAAATTGACTATTAGATCTCTATTCAATGTCAGTGTTTTTTATGCAGTTTATCAGACAATGCATTATCATTGCCATTAAAATAAAATGAGAAAGAAAAAGAGAGATAATGTATTATTTGTTTACTTTTTAAAAGAATAAATTAAAGTTATTTCTACTACTCATAGTCATATTTCAGCATTATGTAAATATATCATCCCCACCCTTATGGCTTTGTCTAACAACATGAGTCACAAGTTGTACAGAATTTTATTCACTGGCAACAATTTAAGCAAAAAGTGCTATAAAAAAAGTTCATATAAATAATCAAGATACACAATAAGACAATGGAATGTTACAAACTAAATTAATTTTTCTTAGCTTGTATTTAACCCATTAAGGATGGTTTTCCCAGCTTACATTTTAAATGATAGAGACGATAGGGGTAGATAACATGACCACGGGGGGCACTATATTTAGTATCACTTTATTTCCTATTATGACATTAGTAATCAATACAGAGGTGTAGAGCATGTGCCAGAAACCACATGAACAGCTAAAAAAACTTTTAACCCCCAAGTTGGTATTTACCGATGTTGATGGCAGCGGCGCTTCATCTTCATCCCATGAGTGGTCCTTCTTCATCTATCTTCTTGTATTCTTCCCAGCGGTCCATCTTCTTATCTTCGGTGGCGACAACAGTCCTCCTCTTCAGATCAGCAACAGAGCACTCCTCTTCATGCGGTCTCCGGATGCACACTGAATAGTGAATGTGAGGTACCCCTTTTATATGGGGGTAACCTTGCATTCTTATTGGCTGATTTAAATTTTTAAATTCAAATCAGCCAATAGAATGAATGGGGGTACCCTTGCATCCCATGAAAGGAAAGCTGTGTGTGGCTGGAAACCACATGAAGTGCTCTGTTGCTGATCTGAAGAGATAGACCGTCACTGCTGCCACCACTGGGATGAAAATAAGAAGATGGACCGCCGGGAAGATAAGATGGATGAAGAAGGACCACCGCCGGAATGAAGATAGAGCGCCGCCGGGATGCACTTGGGGTTAGTGTTAGTTTTTTGGTGTTTTTTTGCGGTGGTTTTTTTTCCCAAAGATTTTTTTTTTAATGGGCAGTAAAAGAACTGAATGCCCTTTTAAGGGCAATGCCCATCCAAATGCCCTGCAAGACAAGGTAGTGACCCTACTTTTTAATTTAGGTTTTTTTTTAAGATAGTTTTTTTTATTTTGGGTGGTGGGGAGGTGTAATGTTAGAGGGTTTTTTTTTCCACAAAAGAGCTGGGTTGTTTTTTTGGGGAGGCAATTAAAATCCCTAAAGATCATAATTCCTAATGTCAAAAATCCTGAAAATCTCAATGCAGAAAAAACAAAATCCCGATAATCAAAATCCGGAAAATGCAAAATGCAAAAAAACCTATAGATACGATGTGCTTGGATGTCCCCATCTTCACTATCATTTTGCCTTTGCTTGGGTTTGTTCAAGGGGAGCGAAGTCAGAGGATCGGAGGGGCCCCCCTTGAATACACATTAAAGGGACAGTCAACACCAGAATTTAAAAAGATAGATAATCCCTTTATTACTAGACATGTGCGGCGCTAACAAATTTGTTTAGTTTCGTTTTGATAAGTTAAATAAATAATTTCGTTTCGGCAAATTAGTTAAGATTTAAAAAAAAGCAAAAAAACAACAACTTGGTTTTGGCAAATTAGTTAAGTTTTTTCGGATCTGTTTGTTTTTTCGGATCCTTTCTATATTCATATGCATTATTCTATTCTGAAGTTTAGAATAGAATAATGCATATGAATAAAGAATGGATTTGAAAAACCGAAAGGATCCGCAAAAACAATTTAATTTAACATAACTAATTTACCGGCGATTGCCGAAACAAAATTATCTAAAACCGCCGCCGACACCTACATCGCCGACACTAAATAAAGCTATTAACCCCTAAACCGCCATCCCCTCTCATTGCCAACACTACCTAAACCCTATTAACCCCTAAACCACACCCCCCCACATCGCCGACACTAACTAAATCACTAATAAAGCTATTAACCCCTAAACCGCCATTCCCCGACATGGTTGACACTAACTAAACCTATTGACCCCTAAACCGCACCCCCACATCGCCAACACTAGCTAAACCTATTACCCCTAAACCGCACCCCTCCCCGTATCGCCAACACTAACTAAACCTATTAACACCTAAACCACACTTCACAAATACTAACTAAACCTATTAGCCGGTAAACCGCCGTACCCAAACATCACCAACACTAACTAAACGTATTACTCCTAAACAGCACCCCTCCCCGTATCGCCAACACAAACTAAACCTATTAATACCTAAACCGTAGTTCCCAAACACTAACTAAACCTATTAACCCATAAACCGCCGTTCCCAAACATCGCCAACACTAACTAAACCTATTAACCCCTAAACCGCATCCCCCCCACATCGCCAACACTACCCTATAAACCTATTAACCCCTAAACCGCACCCCCCACATCGCCAACACTAACTAACCCTTTTAATCCCTAAACCGCAGTTCCCAAACACTAAACCTATTAACCCCTAAACTGCCATTCCCAAACATCGCCAACACTAACTAAACCTATTAACCCCTAAACCGCCGGCCCCCACATTGCAACAACCTAAATTAAACTATATGAACCCCTAAACATAACACCCCCAACTTTAACATAATTAAAATAGACCTAAATAAAGTTACAATTATTAACTAACTACCTATTTAAAAATAAATACAAACTTACCTGTGAACTAAAAATAAAACCTAAGCTAGTTACAATATAACTATTTACTACCTAGTTAAAAAAAAATACAAACTTACCTGTGAAATAAAAATAAAACCTAAGCTTACACTAATAAAACCTAACATTACTAAAAATAAAAACCTAACATTACTAAAAATAAAAAAACCTAACATTACTAAAAAATTAAAACTACAATTACAAAAAATAATAAACACTAAAATTACAAAAAAAAAACAAAAAAAAAACTACCATTCAAATCAGCCAATAGGATTTAAGCAGCTCTAATTCCTATTGGCTGATTTAAATTTTTCAGCCAATAGGAATGCAACAATACCCCCAATATAAAAGGGGTACCTTGCATTGAATCCTCAGCGTGCGGCGGACGATCGCATGAAGAGGACCTCCACGTCGGACCTCCGCCTCCACGCTTCGACCGCTCCGCCTCCGCAGGGATCAAGGAGATGCCGGTCCCGCGATGGATTAAGATGGAGCCGTCTGGATGAATATGCTTCACCACTGGGATGAAGATCTTTTGCCGGACTTCAGCAACTGCGAGTACCAATTTTGGTGTTAGTGTTAGTTTTTTTTGTTTTGTTTTTTTGGGGTGTTTTTTTTTAGATTAGGTATTTAATGGGCCGAAAAAGAGCTGAATGCCCTTTTAAGGGCAGTAAAAGAGCAGAATGCCCTTTTAAGGGCAATGCCTATACAAATATCCTTTTCAGGGCAATAGATAGATTAAGTTTTTTTTAGTTAGGCTTTTTTATTTTGTGGGTTTGGGGGGGTGGGGGTTTGTAATGTTTGGGGGGTTATTTTTATTTTTTAGCAAAAGAGCTATTAACTTTAGGGCAATGCCCTACAAAATGCCGTTTTAAGGGTTATTGGTAGTTTAATATACATTAGGGATTTTTTTATTTTGGGGTGTTTTATTAACGGGATATTAAAATAGGAATAATTTTTTTATTTTGGATAATTTTGTTGATTTTTTTTTGTTATTGTAGTTTAAATATTTTAGTTATCTTAGTTTTTTTATTTTTTGTAATCTTAGGTTTTATTAGTGTAAGCTTAGCTTTTATTTTTAAATAGGTAGTTAGTTAATAATTGTAACTTTAATTTAGGTCTCTTAATTATATTAAAGTTAGGGGCTGTTAGGGGTTAATATAGTTTAATTTAGGGTTGTTGCGATGTGGGGGCCGGTGGTTTAGGGGTTACTAAGTTTAGATAGTGTTGGCGATGGGGATGTACAGCGGTTTAGGGGTTAATAGGTTTAGTTAATGTCAGCAATGTTTTGGAACGGTGGTTTAGGGGTTAATAGGTTTAGTTAGTGTTTGCAAAGTTTGGGAACTGCGGTTTACGGGTTAAAAGGTTTAGGTAGTGTTGGTGATGTGTGTGGGGGGGTGCAGTTTAGGGGTTAATAGGTTTAGGTAGTGTTGGCGATGTGGGGGTGCGGTTTAGGGGTTAATTGGTTTAGTTAGTGTCGGCAAAGTGGGTGTATGGCTGTTTAGGGGTTAATAGGTTTAGTAAGTGTCTCCGATGTTTGGGAACTGTGGTTTAGGTGTTAATAGGATTAGTTGGTGTCGGCGATGTTTGGGAACTGCGGTTTAGGGGTTAATAGGTGTAGTTTGTGTCGGCGATGTTTGGAACTGCGGTTTAGGGGTTAATAGGTGTAGTTTGTGTCGGCGATGTTTGGAACTGCGGTTTAGGGGTTAATAGTTTTAGTTAGTGTTGGCGATGTCGGGGAACTGCGGTTTAGGGGTTAATAGGTTTACTTTGTGTCTGCGATGTTTTGGAACAGTAATTTAGATGTTAATAGGTCGACACGTCGGGTAACTGCGGTTTAGGGGTCAATAGCTTTATTTTGTGATTTACTTAGTGTCGGCGATGTCGGGGAACTGCAGTTTAGATAGAACAATGAAAAATTCCGAATATGAATAATGGATCCAAAAATTCTGAAACTGATTTATTCATTTTCGCAATTTGCCAATTCGAAAATTCAGGTGCATTCGAATCTCCGAATCTTCCAAAATTAATCCGAAAACGAAATTCTTCTGAAACAAAACGCACATGTTTATTTATTACCCATTCCCCCGTTTTGCATAACCAACACAGTAATATTAATATACTTTTTACCTCTGTCATTACCTTGTATCTAACTTTTGACAGACTTGCATTTTAGCAAAAAGAAAAGGTCGCCAGTAATTTTTAAAATACAAAAAGTAAATTTATGCTTAAAGCCCATGTGGAAGCCACCGCTCTAGTAGAGTGAGCTGTAATTCTTTCAGGAGGCTGCTGTCCAGCAGTCTCGTATGCCAAACGGATGATGCTTTTCAGCCAAAAAGAAAGAGAGGTAGCCGTAGCTTTTTGACCTCTACGATTTCCAGAATAGACAACAAACAGCGAAGATGTTTGACGGAAATCTTTGGTCGCTTGCAAGTAAAACTTCAAAGCACGAACCATGTCCAAGTTGTGCAACAGACGCTCCTTCTTAGAGGAAGGATTAGGACACAGGGAAGGAACAACAATTTCCTGATTAATATTCTTATTAGTAACAACCTTAGTATGGTACGCAAAACCACCTTATCAGAATGAAAAACAAGATAAGGCGAGTCGCATTGCAATGCAGATAGTTCAGAAACTCTTTGAGCTGAAGAGATAGCAACTAAAAACAGAACTTTCCAAGATAGAAGCTTAATATTTATGGAATGCATAGGTTCGAACGGAACCCCTTGAAGAACTTTAAGAACTAAATTCAAACTCCATGGCGGAGCAACAGGTTTAAACACAGGCTTGATTCTAACTAAAGCCTGACAAAATGACTGAACGTCTGGAACATCTGCCAGACGCTTGTGCAGTAAAATTTACAAAGCAGATATCTGTCCCCTTAGGGAACTAGCTGATAACCCCTTCTCCAATCCTTTTTGGAGAAAGGACAAAATCCTAGGAATCCTGATCTTACTCCATGAGTAGCCTTTGGATTCACACCAATAAAGATATTTACGCCATATCATATGATAAATCTTCCTAGTGACAGGCTTTCAAGCCTGAAGCAAGGTATCTATGACCGACTCACAGAATCCCCGCTTGGATAAAATCAAGCGTTCAATCTCCAGGCAGTCAGCCGCAGAGAAACTAGATTTGGATGCTGGAAAAGACCTTGAATGTGAAGGTCCCGTCTCAGTGGTAGTGTCCATGGTGGTAGAGATGACATGTCCACCAGGTCGGCATACCAAGTCCTGCATGGCCATGCAGGTGCTATCAAGATCACCGAAGCTCTCTCCTGTTTGATTCTGGCAATCAGACGAGGGAGGAGAGGATATGGTGGAAACACATAAGCCAGATTGAACGACCAAGGTACTGCTAGTGCAAACACCTCCGGATGGAGTTCCCACTCCCCCGGATGAAAAGTCTGACGACTTAGAAAATCCGCTTCCCAGTTCTCCACTCCTGGCATATAGATAGCTGATAGATGGCAAGAGTGAGTCTCTACCCATCAAATTATTTTGGTAACCTCTATCATCGCTAGAGAACTCTTTGTTCCCCCCTGATGATTGATATATGCTACAGTCGTGATATTGTCCGACTGGAATCTTATGAATCTGGCCGAAGTCAGCTGAGGCCACGCCTGAAGCGCGTTTAATATCGCTCTCAGCTCTAGAATATTTATCGGGAGGAGAGCCTCCTCCTGAGTCCACACTCCCTGTGCTTTCAGGGAATTCCAGACTGCGCCCCAGCCCAATAGGCTGGCGTCCGTCGTCACTATGACCCATGCTGGCCTGCGAAAACACATTCCATGGGACAGATGAACCTGTGACAACCACCAAAGAAGAGAGTCTCTGGTCTCTTGATCCAGATTTATCTGAGGAGATAAATTTGCATAATCCCCATTCCACTGTTTGAGCATGCATAGTTGCAGTGGTCTGAGATGCAAGCGAGCAAACAGAACTATGTCCATTGCCGCTACCATTAGTCCGATTACCTCCATACACTGAGCCACTGACGTCCGAGGAATGGAATGAAGAGCTCGGCAGGTGGTTAAAATCTTTGATTTCCTGACCTCCGTCAGAAAAATGTTCATGTCTACCAAATCTATCAGAGTTCCCAGGAAAGGAACTCTTGTGAGAGGGGTAAGGGAACTCTTTTTTACGTTCACCTCCCACCGGTGAGATCTTAGAAAAGCCAACACGATGTCCGTGTGAGATTTGGCTAGTTGGTAAGTTGACGCCTGAATTAAGATATCGTCCAGATAAGGCGCCACTGCTATGCCCCGCGGCCTTAGGACCGCCAGAAGGGACCCTAGCACCTTTGTGAAAATTCTGGGATCTGTGGCCAACCCGAAGGGAAGAGCCACAAACTGATAATGCTTGTCCAGAAAGGCGAACCTGAGAAACTGATGATGATCTTTATGGATAGGGATGTGCAGATACGCATCCTTTAAATCCACGGTGGTCATATATTGACCCTCCTGGATCATTGGTAAAATAGTCCGAATGGTCTCCATCTTGAAGGATGGGACTCTGAGGAATTTGTTTAGGATCTTGAGATCTAAAATTGGTCTGAAGGTTCCCTCTTTTTTGGGAACCACAAACAGATTGGAGTAAAACCCCTGCCCCTGTTCTGTTTTTGGAACTGGGCAGATTACTCCCATGGTATATAGGTCTTCTACACAGCGTAAGAACGCCTTTCTTTTTGTCTGGTTTACAGACAATCGAGAAAGATGGAATCTCCCCCTTGGAGGGGAATCTGAAGTCTGGAAGATACCCCTGGGACACAATTTCTAAAGCCCAGGAGTCCTGACCGTCTCTTGCCCAAGCCTGAGCAAAGATAGAAAGTCTGCCCCCTACTAGACCCGGTCCCGGATCGGGGGCTGCCCCTTCATGCTGTCTTGGTGGCAGCAGCGGGCTTCTTGGCCTGTTTACCTTTGTTTCAAGTCTGGTTAGGTCTCCAGACTGACTTGGATTGAGCTAAATTCCCCTCCTGCTTTGCAGCACCACCTTTGAAGTTTCGAAAGGAACAAAAATTATTGTGTTTGGTCCTCATCTTTTTTGTCTTATCCTGAGGAAGGGCATGGCCTTTTCCTCCAGTGATGTCTGAAATGATCTCTTTCAGTTCAGGCCCGAATAGGGTCTTACCCTTGAAAGGGATGGCTAAAAGCTTACATTTTGATGATACATCAGCAGACCAGGACTTAAGCCATAACGCTCTACTCGCTAAAATGGCAAAACCTGAATTCTTTGCCGCTAATTTAGCCAGTTGAAAAGCGGCATCTGTAATGAAAGAATTAGCTAGCTTGAGAGCCCTAATTCTATCCAGAATATCATCTAATGGGGTCTCAACCTGAAGAGCCTCCTCTAGAACCTCGAACCAAAAAGCAGCTGCAGTAATTACAGGAACAATGCACGCTATAGGTTGCAGAAGAAAACCCTGATGAATAAATATTTTCTTTAGAAGACCCTTTAATTTTTTATCCATAGGATCTTTGAAAGCACAACTGTCCTCAATAGGTATAGTTGTACGCTTAGCCAGGGTAGAAATAGCTCCCTCCACCTTAGGGACCGTCTGCCACGAATCCCGTACGGTGTCTGATATGGGAAACATTTTCTTAAAAGTAGGAGGGGGAGAAAAGGGAATACCTGGTCTATCCCACTCCTTAGCAACAATGTCCGAAATGCTCTTAGGGACCGGAAAAACAGTGTAGGCAGGAAACTCTAGATATCTGTCCATTTTACACAATTTCTCTGGAAATACAATAGGGTCACAATCATCCAGAGTCGCTAAAACCTCCCTGAGCAACAAGTGGAGGTGTTCTAGCTTAAATTTAGAAGCTGTCATATCTGAGTCTGTCTGAGGGAACATCTTTCCTGAATCAGAAATCTCTCCCTCAGACAGCAAATCCCTCACCCCCAACTCAGAACATTGTGAGGGTACATCGGATATGGCTAATAAAGCGTCAGAGGGCTCAGCATTTACTCTCACACCAGACCTACTGCGCTTCCCCTGCAACCCAGGCAGCTTAGATAAAACCTCTGTGAGGGTAGTATTCATAACTGCGGCCATATCTTGCAAGGTGAAAGAATTAGACGCACTAGAAGTACTTGGCGTCGCTTGTGCGGGCGTTAATGGTTGTGACACTTGGGGAGAATTAGATGGCATAACCTGATTCCCTTCTGACTAAGAATCATCCTGCAACATACTTTTATTAGCTAAAATATGTTCTTTGCAATTTATTGCCCTTTCAGTGCATGAGGGACACATTTTAAGTGGGGGTTCCACAATGGCTTCCAAACACATTGAACATTGGCTTTCCTCAATGTCAGACATGTTGAACAGGCTAGTAATGACCAAAAACAAGCTTGAAAACACTTTATTTAGTGAAAAAATAACAATCTTAAAAAAAACGGTACTGCGCCTTTAAGAGAAAAAAAGCATATACGTTCTGCAAAACTGCTTTAAAATACACCAATCGTTTAAATTTTTTGATATACGATTCAATTTATGCAGCTAAGTTTGTCCCACAAAGAAAGTAACACTTAACCCTTTATTGTGAAAACTGGATAGTTAATAAGGCCTAAATCCGGAAAAAACACCCCCTGCACCTCGCCACAGCACTGCTGTGGCGCCTACCTGCCCTCAGGGATAGGAAAAATGGGGTTAAAGCTTCGATTTGGCCCAACACTTCCACAAGGGCCCACCGGAGTTGGAGCTTGCTTTGTAAATACAACTGCGCAACTGAGGCGCGAAAATAGGCCATCTCACTCAATGTTTTTCAGCCTAAATGAACCGCACCAGAGCGATTCCAAACTAGCCATGTGGGTTCTGAAAACCGAAAATGAAGCCAAGTGTACCCTCAATAAAGTCTCAAAAAACGTTATTGCCAAAAACGTTATCAGCACTCCCAGGTCACAAAACGTTTGCCCACAAACATTCAAACTCAGTGTCAACCATTTTTTATTATCCCCTTATGCAAGCTTAGTAATACGCCTCTATATCTTTTAGGATTACTTCTTACCCTCTCCCTCATAGGGATACTATAAGTCAATTCTGAAATACCCCAGTCTCTCCAGAAAAAAATGACTGAAAATACCTCACTGCTTATAGCATGAAAACGTTCCTCACACTGAAGTTTCTTGTACTCCAGGCAGAAGTCTTCATCCATCTGCTGCCTGAGAGTAAATAGTACACACCGGTACCATTTAAAATAAAAAACTCTTGCTTGAAGAAAATAAAAACTAACATTTTATCACCTCTTTCACTTTACCCTTCCTAGTACTTCGAGTAGGCAAAGAGAATGACTGGGGGGTGGAGCTAAGGGAGGAGCTATATAGACAGCTCTGCTGTGGTGCTCTTTGCCACTTCCTGTTAGCAGGAGGATAATATCCCACAAGTAAAGGATGAATCCGTGGACTCCTCGTACCTTATAGAAGAAATAACGTTTATTCATCCATTTAAAACATGGAGGGACTGTACCATTTAGAAAATTAAGACTAACGTGTTTCGTCAGGGAGCCGTGCGCATAGTCCTTAAAAACTACTATTACACTCGACTTTAAGAACCCCTGGGCCCTGATTGGTAGAAACATTTTTAAAAACAGAGGTACAGTGGAATGAATTAGGTTAATACTTGATGGAAATGCAGATAAATTATAAACAAACATGGAACCTAAAGTCACGATTAACATAAACATAGTTTAGATTAGCAAAAAGGAAATTTATGCTTACCTGATAAATTTATTTCTTTTACGATATGACGAGTCCACGGATTTCATCCTTACTTATGGGATTACGCCTCCTGTTCAGCAGGAAGTGGCAAAGAGCACCACAGCAGAGCTGTATATATAGCTTCTCCCTTCCCTCCCCCTCCAGTCATTCGACCGAATTTAGGAAGAGAAAGGAAAAGCCAAAGGTGCAGAGGTGACTGAAGGGTTAACAAAAAATAAAAAAATACCTGTCTTAGAAATGACAGGGTGGGCCGTGGACTCCTCATATCGTAAAACAAATAAATGTATCAGGTAAGCATAAATTTCCTTTTCTTTTACAAGATATGACAAGTCCACGGATTTCATTCTTATTATGGGATACAATACCAAAGCTATAGGACACGGATGAAAGGGAGGAACAAGACAGGAACCTAAACGGAAGGCACCACTGCTCGAAGAACCTTTCTCCCAAAACCAGCCTCAGAAGAAGCAAAAGTATCAAATTTGTAAAAAGTGTGAAGAGACAACCAAGTTGCAGCCTTGCAAATCTGTTCAACAGAAGCATCGTTTTTAAATGCCCATGAGGAAGCCACAGCCCTAGTAGAATGAGCCGTAATTCTTTCAGGAGGCTGCTGTCCAGCAGTCTCATATGTCAGACGGATTATACTCTTCAGCCAAAAAGAAAAAGGTAGCCGTAGCTTTCTAGCCCCTACGCCTTCCAGAGAAAACAACAAATAATGAAGATGATTGACGAAAATCTTTAGTCGCCTGCATGTAAAACTTCAGGGCACGGACCACGTCCAAGTTATGCAACAGACGCTCCTTCTTAGAAGAAGGATTAGGACATAAAGAAGGAACAACAATTTCCTGCTTAATATTCTTATTTGAAACAACCTTAGGAAGGAAACCAGGTTTGATACGTAAAACCACCTTATCAGAATGGAAGATAAGATAAGGCGAGTCACATTGTAACGCTGAAAGCTCAGAAACTCTACGAGCAGAAGAAATAGCAACCAAAAATAAAACCTTCCAAGATAACAACTTAATATCTATTGAATGCATGGGTTCAAACGAAACCCCATGAAGAACATTAAGAACTAAATTCAAACTCCAGGGTGGAGCAATTGGTCTAAACACAGGCTTGATTCTGGTTAGAGCCTGACAAAAAGACTGAACGTCTGGAACATCTGCCAAACGTTTTTGTAGCAAAATTGACAAAGCAGAGATTTGTCCCTTTAAGGAACTCGCCGATAACCCTTTCTCCAATCCTTCTTGGAGAAAAGCCAGAATCCTGGGAATCCTAACTGTACTCCATGAGTAACCCTTGGATTCACACCAATAAAGATATTTACGCCATATCTTATGGAATATCTTTCTAGTAACAGGCTTACGTGCCTGAATCAAAGTATCAATGACCGAATCAGAGAACCTCCGCTTAGATAAAATCAAGCGTTCAATCTCCAAGCAGTCAGTTGCAGAGAAACTAGATTTGGGTGTTGGAAGGGTACCTGAATGAGAAGGTCCTGCTTAAATGGAAGCTTACACAGGGGCAGAGAGGACATGTCCACTAGATCGGCATACCAAGTCCTGCAAGGCAACGCAGGTGCGATTAGCACTACTGAAGCCTTCTCCTGTTTGATCCGAGCAATCACCCGGGGAAGGAGAGCAAACGGTGGAAACACATAAGCTAGGTTGAACGACCAAAGCACTGCCAACGTATCTATCAGTTCGGCCTGAGGATCCCTTGACCTGGATCCGTATCTCGGGAGCTTGGCATTCTGACGAGTTTCCATCAGATCCAATTCCGGTCTGCCCCATTTGAGAATCAGGGTGGCAAAGACCTCCGGATGGAGTTCCCACTCCCTCGGATGAAACGTTTGTCTGCTTAAAAAGTCCGCTTCCCAGTTGTCCACTCCTGGGATGTAGATTGCTGACAGATAAAGAGTGAGCCTCCGCCCACTGAATTATCTTGGATACTTCTGTCATCGCTAAGGAACATCTTGTTCCTTCCTGATGATTGATGTAAGCCACAGACCTGATGTTGTCCGACTGAAAACGGATGAATCTGGCCGAAGCCAACTGAGGCCAAGCCTGAAGCGCATAGAATATTGCTCTCAATTCCAGAATATTGATTGGAAGAAGAGACTCTGAACGAGTCCACACAACCTAGTAGGCTGGCGTCCGTTGTCACTATCACCCATGAGGGTCTGCGGAAGCACGTCCCTTGGGACAGATGATCTGGCGACAACCACCAAAGAAGAGAGTCTCTTGTCTCCTGATCCAGATCTATCTGAGGAGACAAATTTGCATAATCTCCATTCCACTGCCTGAGTATGCACAGTTGCAGCGGTCTGAGATGAAAACGAGCAAACAGAATGATGTCCATTGCCGCCACTATCAATCCAATTACCTCTATGCACTGAGCCACTGATGGCAGAGGATTGGACTGAAGGGCTCGGCATGTATTCAGAATCTTTAACTTTCTGACCTCTGTCAAGAAAATTTTCATGGATATGGAATCTATTAGAGTTCCCAGGAAGGGAACCCTGGTCTGTGGAATTAATTAACTCTTTTCTAGATTCACCTTCCACCAGTGAGTCCTCAGAAAGGACAGAACCATGTCTGTATGAGATTTTGTCAGATGGTAAGACGACGCGTGGATCAGAATTTCGTCCAGATAAGGCGCCACTGCAATACCCTGCAGCCTGAGAAACCTTTGTGAAGATCCTGGGTGCTGTGGCCAACCCGAAGGGAAGAGCCACAAACTGAAAATGTTTGTCCAGGAAGGCAAACCTTAGGAACTGATGATGATCCTTGTGGATAAGAATATGAAGGTATGCATCTTTCAAGTCCAAGGTAGTCATATATTGACCCTCCTGGATCAATGGTAGAATTGTTCGAATAGTCTCCATCTTGAAGGATGGGACTCTGAGAAACTTGTTTAGACTCTTGAGATCTAAAATGGGTCTGAACGTTCCCTCTTTTTTGGGAACCACAAAAAGATTAGAGTAAAACCCCTGCCCCTGTTCCAGTATTGGAACAGGACGAATTACTCCCATAGTAGAGAGGTCTTTTACACAATTTAAGAACGCCTTCCTTTTTATCTGGTCTACAGACAATCGTGAAAGAAGAAACCTCCCCCTTGGGAGAGAATTTTTGAATTCCAGTTGATACCCTTGGGACACGATTTCCAGTGTCCAGGGGTCCTGAACATCTCTTACCCAAGCCTGGGCAAAGAGAGAAAGTCTGCCCCCTACTAGATCCGGTCCCGAATCGGGGGCCACCCCTTCATGCTGTCTTGGGAGCAGCAGTGGGCTTCTTGGGTTGTTTACCTTTGTTCCAAGCCTGGTTGGGTCTCCAGACAGCCTAGGCTTGTGCAAAATTCCCTTCCTGTTTAGCGGAAGAAGAAGCGGGGACTCCTTTGAAGTTCCGAAAGGAACGAAAATTATTTTGTTTACCCGTTAGTTTAGCTGCTTTATCCTGAGGTACGAGATGACCCTTACCTCCCGTAATGTCAGAGATGATTTCTTTCAAGTCAGGCCCGAATAGGGTTTTTCCTTTGAAAGGAATAGCCAAAAGCTTTGACTTAGATGACACATCAGCAGACCAAGACTTTAACCATAACGCTCTACGTGCTAAAATGGCAAATCCGGCATTCTTAGCCGCCAACTTGGCATCAAACCAGAAAGCCACCGCAGTGGTAACTGGTACAATGCAGGCTGTCGGTTGTAAAAGGAAACCCTGATGAATAAATAACTTTTTTAGAAGACCCTCCAGTTTCTTATCCATAGGGTCTTTGAAAGCACAACTGTCCTCAATAGGAATAGTTGTACGCTTAGCCAGGGTAGATATAGGTCCCTCCACCTTAGGGACTGTTTGCCAAGAGTCCCGAACAGTGTCAGATATGGGATACATTTTCTTAAAATTAGGAGGTGAGAACGGGATACCCAGTCTTTCCCATTCCCGTGTAATAATTTCCGAGATTCTCTTACAAACCGGAAAAACATCAGAGTAAGCAGGTACCTCTAAGTCAGTGCTTTCCAAACTGTGTGTCGGGACACATTAGTGTGTCAGCAGCAGTGTGTAGGTGTGTCCCTGCTTCAGCACTAATTTTTTTAAATTTAAATTTTATAAACTTTTTTTTTTGGTTTGACTTTCCGCCTGCCTGCTATGCATATCACGTGGTTGACACGTGATTGATACCTAGGGGGTCACAGATCATCTTAACCTATTTGCGCAGCTCAGTGGGAACTGAAACTATTCCCATTGACGGCTTTGGCGGCACATTGGCTCCTGACTGCACGTGTAGTCTCCTTAATTGGCTCGTGACTACATGTGTAGTCAGTGAGTGGGACAGCAGTGTGTTTGCAGCGTGGGCAGTAGTCAATCCGACTCACCGAGCTCTGAGGGCGGCAACTTAAATGCTGAGCTGAAGTCAGTGGGGTTTTTTTTGCAACTAGCTCCCAGTAGTGCATTGCTGCTCCTGCTCTTGATATATGGATAGGAAGGTGAAGCTTAAAAATGCTTGATGATGAAATGCAAGTGTCTTTATCTAATATTCCACCAAATATTCAGAAATTGTGTTCATCCCATCACCCTCATACATCCCATTAAAATAGTAAGTAGCTATTGGTGTTATTAAACTTTTTTTTTTAATTCTTGCACATACTTACTGTTACTTGTAAATGCATTTTGTTATTATATAATTTATGTATGTGTCCGTATCTCTTAAAACAAGTTAGTTCAACCTCCTGTTTGCCAGTACAACTGAATTACTGTGTCGTAAAATGATGTAGGTCTAAAAAGTGTGTCCCCAACATGAAAAGTTTGGAAAGCTCTGCTCTAAGTACTTGTCCATCTTACACAATTTCTCTGGTGGTACCACAATAGAGTCACAGTCATCCAGAGTCGCTAAAACCTCCCGAAGCAACAGGCGGAGGTGTTCAAGCTTAAATCTAAAGGACATGATGTCCGAGTCCGTCTGAGGTAACACACTTCCCGAATCAGAAAGTTCCCTCTCAGACAGAAGTTCCCTGACCCCGAAATCAGATCCCTGTGAGGGTACATCGGAAATCGACAACAAGGCATCAGAGGTCGCAGTATTCAAATTGACTTCTGTCCTGCTGTGTTTGCCCTGTAACACTGGCAACTTAGATAAAACCTCTGTAAGGGTAGATTACATAACTGCAGCCATATCCTGCAGAGTAAATGAAGTAGACGTGGTTGAAGAACCCGGCGTCGCTTGGGTGGGCGCTAAAGGTTGTGACACTTGGGGAGAAAGTAACGGCATACCCTGATTCTCATCAGACTGAGAAGCATCTTTAGACATTTTCCTTAAAGAAAATTCACTCTTTACATTGTAAGGCCCTTTCAGTACATGAGGGAAAAAAGTAAGAGGGGGGTTCCACAATGGCATCTAAACACATAGAACAAGTAGTTACCTCAAGTTCAGACATGTTAAACAGACTAGCAATAATAGTCGTTCTTTACTTGAAATATTGAGCTCTGAAGTCAAATTACATAGACAACATTTTTACACTAAAAAGTGTACTGCGCCTTTAAATAATAAAAGCGCAACAATTTTTCTGTTATCTCCAAAACAACGTTTGCAATAATAAAAACTGTTCTAATGTGCCCAAAATAGTCTAACAGTATTTGCACCAGTTTGCTTAGATATGGTAAAAATCAATATATATCGAATTTATCAGTTATAACAAACTTTTTATAGATTCAGGCCACTGCACCTCGCCAAAGCTCTGCTGCGGCGCCTACCTGCCCCCGGAACACACTGCTGCTGCTTGAGAAGCAAACAACAATATGTACAGTGGCGCTTACCAGCCTCTGGGGACCTGTGATTTAGGGCAGCGTGTCTTCGGCGGAACACTGGTCTCTCTCCTCTTCAAACTCCTCACTTCCAGGGAGCCTCAAGCGTGCAGACGCCTTTGTCACGGCGTCAATATAGCAAATAGAAATCCAAAATTGCCGGGCATCACAAGGAGGTAGGTAAAAAAGGAGGATACAGGGGGAAATCCGTAAAAAACAGAATTTATGCTTACCTGATAAATTACTTTCAATTACGGTGTATCCAGTCCACTGATTCATCCTTACTTGTGGGATATTCTCAATCCCTACAGGAAGTGGCAAAGAGAGCACACAGCAGAGCTGTCCATATAGCTCCCCTCAGGCTCCGCCCCCCCAGTCATTCGACCGAAGGTTAGGAGAAAAAGGAGAAACTATAGGGTGCAGTGGTGACTGTAGTTTTACAAAAATAAATTTGAACCTGACTTAATTGCCAGGGCGGGCCGTGGACTGGATACACCGTAAGAGAAAGTAATTTATCAGGTAAGCATAAATTCTGTTTTCTCTTACATGGTGTATCCAGTCCACGGATTCATTCTTACTTGTTGGATACCAATACCAAAGCTTTAGGACACGGATGAAGGGAGGGAACAAGTCAGGTAACCTAAATGGAAGGCCCCACTGCTTGCAAAACCTTTCTCCCAAAAATAGCCTCCGAAGAAGCAAAAGTATCGAATTTGTAAAATTTGGCAAATGTATGCAGTGAAGACCAAGTCGCTGCCTTACAAATCTGTTCAACAGAAGCCTCATTCTTGAAAGCCCATGTGGAAGCCACAGCCCTAGTGGAATGAGCTGTAATTCGTTCAGGAGGCTGCTGCCCAGCAGTCTCATAAGCCAATCGGATGATGCTTTTCAGCCAGAAGGAAAGAGAGGTAGCAGTCGCTTTTTGACCTCTCCTCTTACCAGAATAGACAACAAACAAAGATGATGTTTGTCTGAAATCTTTAGTTGCCTTTAAATAGAATTTTAAGGCACTAACCACATCAAGAATGTGTAACAGTCGTTCCTTCTTAGAAACTGGATTAGGACACAGAGAAGGAACAATAATTTCCTGGTTAATATTCTTATTGGAAACCACTTTTGGAAGGAAACCAGGTTTGGTACGCAAAACAACCTTATCTGCATGGAACACCAGATAGGGTGAATTACACTGCAAAGCAGACAATTCAGAAACTCTTCGAGCAGAAGAAATAGCTACCAAAAACAAAACTTTCAAAGATAATAACTTAATATCTATGGAATGTAAAGGTTCAAACGGAACCCCTTGAAGAACTGAAAGAACTAAGTTTAGACTCCATGGAGGAGCCACAGGTTTGTAAACAGGCTTGATTCTAACTAAGGCCTGTGCAAACGCCTGAACGTCTGGTACAGCTGCCAGACGCTTGTGTAACAGGATAGACAGAGCAGATATCTCTCCCTTTAAGGAACTAGCTGACAAACCTTTCTCCAATCCTTTTTGGAGAAAAGACAATATCCTTGGAATCCTAACCTTACTCCATGAGTAACCCTTGGATTCACACCAACAAAGATATTTCCGCCATATCTTATGGTAAATTTTCCTGGTGACAGGCTTTCTGGCCTGGATCAGAGTATCTATCACTGATTCAGAGAACACACGCTTAGCTAGAATTAAGCGTTCAATCTCCAAGCAGTCAGTTGCAGAGAAACTAGATTTGGATGCTTGAATGGACCTTGAATTAGAAGATCCTGCCTCAATGGCAGTTTCCATGGTGGAGCCGATGACATGTCCACTAGGTCTGCATACCAAGTCCTGCGTGGCCACGCAGGCGCTATCAGAATTACCGAAGCCTTCTCCTGTTAGAATCTGGCTACTAGCCGAGGGAGAAGAGGAAACGGTGGAAAGATATAAGCTAGACTGAATGACCAAGGCGCTACTAAAGCATCTATCAATGCCGCCTTGGGATCCCTGGATCTGGATCCGTAAAGGGGAAGTTTGGTGTTCTGACGGGACGCCATCAGATCCAATTCTGGAATGCCCCATAGCTGGATCAGCTGAGCAAAAACCTCTGGGTGGAGTTCCCATACCCCCGGATGGAAAGTCTGACGACTCAGAAAATCCGCCTCCCAGTTGTCTACTCCTGGGATGTGAATTGCAGATAGATGGCAGGAGTGATCCTCCGCCCATTTGATGATCTTGATTACTTCCTTCATCGCTAGGGAACTCTTTGTTCCCCCCTGATGATTGATGTACGCTACAGTCGTGATGTTGTCCGACTGAAATCTGATGAATTTGGCCTCCGCTAGTTGAGGCCACGCCTGGAGCGTATTGAATATCGCTCTCAGTTCCAAAATGTTTATCGGGAGAAGAGATTCTTCCCGAGACCATAGACCCTGAGCTTTCAGGGAGTCCCAGACCGCACCCCAGCCTAACAGACTGACATCGGTCGTGACAATGATCCACTCCGGTCCCTGAGACAGGTGATCCTGAGACAACCACCAGAGAAGAGAGTCTCTGGTTTTCTGGTCCATTTGTATTTAAGGAGACAAATCTGCATAATCCCCATTCCACTGTTTGAGCATGCACAGTTGCAGTGGTCTTAGATGAATTCAGGCAAAAGGGTCTACGTCCATTGCCGCAACCATCAAACCAATTACCTCCATGCACTGAGCCACAGAAGGCCGAGGAATGGAATGAAGAACTCGGCAAGTATTCAAAAGCTTCGACTTCCTGACCTCTGTCAGAAAGATTTTCATTTCTACCGAGTCTATTAGTGTTCCCAGGAAGGGAACCCTTGTGAGCGGGGGCAGAGAACTTTTTTCGACGTTCACCTTCCACCCGTGAGACCTTAGAAAGTCCAGAACAATGTCCGTATGAGCCTTGGCTCTGTGAAAAGACGACGCCTGTATTAAGATGTCGTCTAGGTAAGGTGCTACTGCAATGCCCCGCGGTCTTAGTACCGCTAGAAGGGACCCTAGCACCTTTGTGAAAATTCTGGGAGCGGTGGCCAACCCGAAAGGAAGGGCCACGAACTGGTAATGCGTGTCCAGAAAGGCGAACCTTAGGAACTGATGATGATCTTTGTGTATAGGAATATGTAGGTACGCATCCTTTAGATCCACGGTAGTTATATATTGACCTTCCTGGATCATCGGCAAGATTGTCAGAATGGTTTCCATTTTGAAAGATGGAACTCTGAGGAATTTTTTTTGAATTTTTAGATCCAGGATTGGCCTGAAAGTTCCTTCCTTTTTGGGAACTACAAACAGGTTTGAGTAAAATCCCAGTCCTTGTTCTGCAATTGGAACTGGGTGTATCACTCCCATCTTTAGAAGATCTTCGACACAGAGTAAGAACGCCTGTTTCTTTGTCTGGTCTGAAGACAAACAAGAAATGTGGAACCTTCCCCTTGGGGGAGAGTCCTTGAATTCTAGAAGATACCCCTGAGCAACAATTTCTAATGCCCAGGGATCTGGAACGTCTCTTGCCCAAGCCTGAGCAAAGAGAGAAAGTCTGCCCCCTACTAGATCCGGTCCCGGATCGGGGGCTACAACTTCATGCTGTCTTGGCAGCAGGCGCAGGCTTCTTGGCCTGTTTACCCTTATTCCAGCCCTGCAAGGGTTTCCAGGTTGCTTTAGGCTGGGAAGCGTTACCCTCTTGCTTAGCGGCAGCAGAGGTTGAAGCAGGTCCGCTCCTGAATTTGCGAAAGGAGTGAAAATTAGCCTTGTTTTTGGCCTTGTTTTTGGCCTTAAACGGTCTATCCTGCGGGAGGGCATGACCCTTCCCCCAGTGATATCTGCGATAATTTCTTTCAACTCGGGACCAAAAAGGGTCTTTCCCTTGAAAGGAATGTTTAGTAATTTTGTTTTGGACGACACGTCAGCCGACCATGATTTGAGCCAAAGCGCTCTTCGCGCCATAATGGCAAAACCTGAATTTTTCGCCACTAACTTAGCTAATTGGAAAGCGGCATCAGTGATAAAAGAATTAGCCAGCTTTAAAGCGTGAATTCTATCCATGACTTTGTCATATGAAGTCTCCCTCTGGAGCGACTCCTCCAGCGCCTCAAACCAAAAATCTGCTGCAGTAGTTACAGGAATAATGCAGGCAATTGGTTGGAGAAGGAAACCTTGCTGAACAAACATTTTCTTCAGCAAACCTTCCAATTTTTTATCCATAGGGTCTTTAAAAGCACAACTGTCTTCTATTGGTATAGTTGTACGCTTAGCAAGTGTTGAAACTGCTCCCTCCACCTTAGGGACCGTCTGCCACACGTCCCGCCTGGGGTCATTTATGGGGAACATTTTCTTAAAGATAGGGGGGGAGGAACAAAAGGTACACCTGGTCTCTCCTACTCCTTAGTCACAATATCCGCCACCCTCTTTGGGATCGGAAACGCATCAGTGTATACAGGGACCTCTAAAAATCTGTCCATTTTACACAATTTTTCTGGGACCACCATGGGGTCACAATCATCTAGCGCAGCTAAAACCTCCTTAAGCAGGACGCGGAGGTGTTCCAGCTTAAATTTAAACGCTAATGAATCTGACTCTGCCCGCTTAGAAATTTTTCCTGCGTCAGAAATTTCTCCCTCGGACAGACCATCCCTCACTGCCACTTCAGAGTGTTGTGAGGGTACTACAGATAAATCATCCAA
Source organism: Bombina bombina (assembly GCF_027579735.1). Lineage (NCBI taxonomy): Eukaryota > Metazoa > Chordata > Amphibia > Anura > Bombinatoridae > Bombina > Bombina bombina. Next base: position 154,822,442 of record NC_069509.1, read on the forward strand.
AGCTTCTGATTGCTCATCCTCCGTTCTTAAAACTGAGCTATCACGCTTTTTTGTAAAAAATGGCAGTTTGGATAGAAATGCCGCAAGGGAATTATCCATGACTGCTGCTAATTGTTGTAATGTAATAGGGCACAATGCGCTAGAGGTACTAGGCAACGCTTGCGCGGGTGTAACTGGTGTAGACACATGGGGAGAGGAAGGAGGACTATCCTCATTACCTTCCGTTAAAGAACCATCTTGGGCTACATTTTTAAGTGTCACTGCATGGTCATTAAAATGTTTAGATACCTGAGCACACACAGAGAGCTCCGCATACTAAGCTCCTAAAAAAAGCCTATATTTGCTGCCAGCACGTTCCCCACACGCATCGACCTTGTTGGAGGTGACTGTACACCTAAACCCCAACGGACTAAGAAGTGTGAAGGGCTCCTACATCGCCCTTGCCCCCAGAGGGACAAAGTGCGCACGGCGCTGTGGAGCGCAAGGGGCGAGCGCCATCTTGGACCGCGGCCTCCTCTCTCCGGCACACACAACGGGAGAGCTACACGCACGCAACAAGAGACCGGAGCTGGTGAGAAGGCTAAGGTCCTGGACCGGTGCCTAATACTTTACTTTTCAATAAGGGAGAGGTGGTGACAAGGGGGTGAAGGGGGCCAAGGCAGGATAGCATAACTCCCTGGACACAGAAAGAGCGCGCCAACACTGCGCTCTGTCCTAGATACAGTATCCTCCTAAGCACCTTTTAAAATCTGCAAAGGGTCTGTTTTGAACTGTTTTGAGCTGCAGGTTCCCCAGCTAATATCTGACAAGAGAGTGGAAGCTGTTTTAAAAGGCTTACTAACGTATTGCAACGCCAGACAGCCACTACACAGAAGACCCTCTTCAATTAACTTTCATGTGGCCTTTCTCTCCCCCTCCCCCCCCTCTTCATAATACAAACCAGAGAGACCCGCACTATAAAACCTGGGCAACTGAAGCTTATTAATTAACTCCGGTCAAACACACACAGAGACTGATTGTTATCAATTTCCTTTGAAGCCTTGCATGTTACTTGCACTAGGGAGCGAAGATCCAGCAAAGCCACTTATATACAAAGTGCAAAAGCCCTCCTTGTTTAAACTGGACATTCATTTATTGAAATATCTCTAGAAAGAAAGGGATTGCACAATGCATGGTGAAAACTTTGTGTGTTTGGTGCTGTTCTTACAACTCTTGAAACCTTGTCCTATACTGCAACCTAAGGGACACTAAGGGTTACAACATCTGGCTCATCTTTACTATTCAGTTAGGACACTGATTTATTAACTGCACACTCTCAGAGGGAAAGGCAGGGAACACAAGCAGAAAAAAAGGGAAAACAAGAGGTCCTGCACACTAGAAGTCTTACATCTTTAGATATCTGGCTCTACTCTTCTGCCCATTGACACTGTCATCCAGGCGACACAAATAGCTGTAAAACCACTTTAAGTCCTACTCTGCAGTCTGGGGGACACTCACTGTCGCAACAAATAACCACCAACAACACTGCAAGCGACTAGTGAAGATTTTGTATGAAGATTGACCAATACTTTACACCTGTTCCTCACTCGTCGACAGGGAAAATGGCCTCTAGGGGCAAGTATTCAGAAAAGAAAAAACAGGCAACAGATCAACCCATGGAACCCCCACCTTCCCCTAGGTCCTCTCAAGGGATCACCACAGATTCGGCTGCCCTACTTCAAGAGCTTAAATCATTCTTCCTACCTTAAATGGAATCCCTCCAGGCGGGGGTCGATACTCTCACTAGTGAAGTGCGCCAATTTTCCACCAGACTCACTCATGCTGAACAACGCATATCGGATGTGGAAGACAGACGTCCACTTCTACCGCAGTAAGACAACTTCAACGCCAAAACCAGGCACTTCAGAAGGTTGATGACCTTGAAAACCGCAGCCGAAGAAACAACCTTAGGGTGGTGGGGGTCCCGGAAACAATAAAGAACAAAGATCTATTGGAATTCACTGCTTTAACTCTCCCTAAACTGCTAAAGATGAATGCAGACCACTTGCCCCTAGATATTGAACGGGCGCACCGTCTAGGCCCAGATAAAGGCCTGGATACCCTCAACTCTCATCCGAGGCAAGTAATTTTCAAATGCCTTAATTACCAAGAAAAACTTGCCCTGCTGAGATCATACCGAGCCCACTCTGGGGATCTAGTTTTTGAAGGGAAACGGTTGCTAATTTTCCAGGACTTTTCTGCTGAGGTGACTAAGTTGCGCAGGGACTTTGCTCCACTCTGCTCCCGCTTGCATAAAGAAGGAAAAGAAGCCATGTTGCTATACCCGGCAAGGCTGAGGTTGCAGACACCTGCTGGGCCTAAATATTTTCGTACTCCGCAGGAACTACAACTATATCTAGACAAAGATAGTCAAGATGCACCACGCTGAGGACAGAGATTTGAACACTATGCTTTCTTTCCTTTTCCCCCTTCTTCTTTGGTCTCCTCATGGAGAGACAGAGATATGGGGAACTTGTCTGTCCTGGAGAAACAATGGATACAGACCCCTTGAAAGCTGACCGGCTCCATTGGTCCCTGACCTACTGTTTATCCCATCTAGCAATGGAGCGGAAGAGGACTCTTGTCATCTTTAGTCTTTTGTGCTGGGTGACCAAAGTTATAAGTTATGGAAAGTTTTTTCTTTTGCCCTTTATTGTTGCAGCCTATTATATTGAATGTTGTGCTATGTCACTGTGTGGTATGGCAAGAATTACTGTTCTCTATATTTTGCTGTCTTTACAAATATATGTTATTGTTTTGGGTTCAGGGAAAGGACCGCACTTGTCTTTTCGCTCAATGGCACCTACGCCAGGAAAAGACTTCCCTCTGTACGCCTGCAATAGTGGACACACACTGGTACAGCTAAGCACACATGTATTGTCCATTACATCTGTACAGATCCTTCTAGATCTTGACTTGACCGCTGGGGCCACATACCACGCAATGCTATCCCCTCTCTGCCTGCATTCCCCTGACGTTGAGGTGCTCTACTTTTCCACATGCCTGACTATAGGGACAATAGATGCACGACTTCTTCTATATCCACATTACCGGGAGGTTACTCAAGGCACTGAAGAGGGTGGGACACATTCCCATAGGCATTTGGGGTTTGACTCACCTGACCGAACACGCCTACTACTTCTTACCTTTACTATTCTCCACCTTCATGGGTTACCCTTAGGAAGCCTTAAACTGCCCCCCTTAAGTAACTCATACTGTGATGATCTGCTGTAGCAGATATTGTTGCAGTGAAAATATTAAGTTTGTATCTCTTTCCTGAATATAGTCAAGCAATATGGTCTTGATAACCTGACTAGTCAGTAGTGAGAGTTACTGTTATAGATTTAAGCGCAGAGTCTTAATCTGAATTGTCTTTCCAGATTAGATAATATAAGTGCATCAATAATTAATAAGACAAGTAATGATAAAGAACAGATCAGATGAGATATGATCACACAGGTGATTAATGAGTTAACTTCAGACGAGATATAACTTCTGTTAAATATGTATCCTCTTCACGCACTCACACATACAACCTTAAAATATATACAAGTCCATTCACATATCCTTTCGTCAGGTATTTAGGCAAACTTTGAGATGATGATTTTAGATTCCTGAGGTAAGTAACATAGAATTAGAATAAAATTATATGCAGCGTTTTTGAACAGAGAGAACTTGTGCCTGACGACCGGTCCGGTCGACGTCTTCAGTGTGAGTGCGGCTTCCGGATTGCGGTAAGTAGTTCCGGCGGCTTCGTAATCCAAAAAGCAAGTTAAGTCCGTAAGAACAGACAGGTTGTGAAAGTTGAAAAGTTCGTTACAACTAATGATAAGTGATAACGAAAACCAAGGGGAAAGTAACAGTCCAATAATGAGAATATATTACGAGAGAAAAAGTCAAGTAGCAATATTAACTAGAGAAAACAAAATCACTCTAGTAACAGCAATTTCCAGACAAGGAATGCCTGACCCAAATGTGCTATAAATAGGGAGTTACCTGTTAAAGGCGGGATATACCTTAAAGGTATATCACACATACCCACCAGGGAACAACAGAAGTTATCCGACTATCTTGACACACACGCTCAAACCTTTATGTCCCAGACTACCCCCATCACCACATATACCACTAAATACCTGGTTGCACTTGATAGCCATACATCTCTACACCGCTACAACTAAGTGCCTCAAAACATACTTACTACAAGTTTACCACTCCCATAGGAGCATTATGCCGATGGGCACCATTGGAATGTCCCGTTTGTGTGGGGGGGTTTTGAAGATGTTACTATATGCTCTGCTAATGCCAGTGTTTTTATACCCTCAGCAGCAACTACGCCTCCACTCCAGGGAACCTCTACCCCAGCGACAGCCTGAGATTTGGCGGCTATGTAGACTGAACCTTGGGCCTCTTCCTCCTGCTCCTAACTCTGAGTACCGCACCTTGGCACAGGCTACTATGAATTTTGCTAAATTGACCCCCCATTATACAGAACAAACTATACATGTTCCCAAACCAGTAGTCCCCTTTTTAGGAAACCAAAACATGGCCAGGCAAATTTATCTTTCCTTACCTATTTTATGGCGTTACGGTGTAACATAGTTTCATGGAATGTTGGAGGTATCACCTCTCCCGCTAAACGCAGCAAAATAATACATTTCTTAAACTCAATACATACTGATATAGCTCTTTTGCAAGAGACTCGATTAACCCAGGAAGAGCATGCTAAACTCAAGATTAGATGGGTGGGACAGGTCATAAACACACCCACGGAAGGTAGGAAGAGAGGGGTGGCTATCTTGGTCAGGAAGGGACTTAGTTTAACTTTCAATGACACATACCTAGACAACAAAGGCCGCTACATACTTACTAACCTGTGTATAGCAAACAAGACGTACCTTCTTTGTAATGTCTATGGCCCAAATGCACTTTCACCCCAGTTCTGGCACCAGCTAAAACTTAAGCTAGCAAAGAGGAGTGGGCTTCCAATTATCATGGGGGGGGGATTTTAACATGACACAACTCATACCGATTGACAGATTTGTAGAACCCCCAGCCCTCCCGATTCTACGTACTACATCTCGCAGACAAAAAGCTGAAGCAAAAATCACTAGGAGGCTTAGGGAAGACTTAGGACTGGTGGACTTATGGAGGCTACGTAACCCTACAGAAAAAGATTATACTTGCATATCTAAAACGCATCATACAATGTCTAGGATTGACTACTTCCTGACAAATCCTGCTCTCACACCACATATTTCCCATACTACAATATACCCTGTCACTATCTCAGATCACGCACCCATTAGGCTGCTACTTGACTTTGCCCCCCCACATAGCTCACGGAAGACATGGAGATTTCCTTCCTACCTTTACAATAACGCCGATTTCCGTCAGCAACTGCGCTCTTATTGGATAGACTATAGTACAGATAATGCGCAACACCAAAATAACCCAGACCTCTTTTGGCATACATCAAAAGCTGTCTTGAGAGGGAGAATTACGGCCTATACGTCACACCACAGACTTAAGGCCAAAAAGATGACTGATCAGATGCTAACAAATCTCACAGAAGCGTACAACTCTTACCTGTCTCACCCCACGCGCCTCACTAGACAGCACTATTATGATCTCAAACAGGAGAGAGACACGCACATCCAGATGGTGGACAACACATTTGCGGTACACAGGCAGGGAAAATTCTATAGGTATGGGAATAAGGCCGGTAAAACCATGGCCAATATGGTCAAAGTGGCTACACCCAAATCCTATATCCCAGCGTTGGCTACAGAGGGGGGGGGCTTTGTACGGACACACCTGCAATCATGCAGGAGTTTGTCTCCTTCTACACCAACCTATATAATAGGCAGGAGATCTCAAAGCCAGATAAACGCTCGTTTTGGAGCAATATAACTGTTCCTACCCTAACGCCCGACCAGCTGTCCTCCCTAAATGCCCCCATCCAGCAACAGGAAATAACGAACACTATTAAACGCATTAAACTTGGTAAAGCGGCGGGACCTGACGGTCTCCCCGTGGAATACTACAAAATTCTATCTCCTGAGATAACCCCTACGTTGGCAACACTATTCTCTGACTATATCTCAGGGGCATCAATCCCTGACTCCAGGTTCTCAGATGCAAATATTTGCGTTATCCCCAAGCCCGATAGGGACCCTACTATACCCTCATCCTACAGGCCGATCTCCTTATTAAATGGAGACTATAAATTGCTGACCAAGATATTGGCTGATCGATTGGCAGAGGTCTTACCCCACCTGGTCCACCCGGATCAAACGGGGTTTGTTAAACATCGCTCCTCAATAGTCAACTTGAGAAAAACCCTTGCAGTTATTGACCACTACCACCGTGTCCAGAGGTTCCCAGCTGGTACCCCGTTGCCGGATGCTTGCTTTCTCACGGTAGACGCTGAGAAAGCGGTTGACAGAGTAGAATGGGATCACCTATACACCGCTCTGACGAAATTTGGTGTTCAGGGTCAGTTTTTTGAGATAATACAAAAACTATATAATGCGCCATCGGCGTCCATTATAGTAAACAACAATCTATCCCCTTCCAACTAAGAAGAGGAACTAGACAAGGCTGCCCGCTGTCCCCACTCCTCTTCGACCTAGCCATCGAACCTTTAGCTTGCTATATAAGGCAGCACTGTCCTGGCCTACAGGTCCACACACAACTTCTACATTTAGCTTTCTTTGCCGATGACTTGTTGCTCTATATAGGTAACCCAGCCCTTAATATACCTAAAGTGCTAGAAATTATGTCACAATTCGGCAGATTCACCGGCTACAAGATAAACGTCGATAAATCAGAGGTGACATGGCTTCAAAATAGCAAAAACACCTTGCTTAAAGACACAAACCTACATATCACGTCTGGCTCGTTTAAATATTTAGGCATACACTTGCATGTAGATCCCACACGTATATACCACCTTAACATCCCCAAAGCCATAGCTAAATCACAAGATCTTATTAGAAGTTGGAGGGGGCTCCCTCTCTCCCTCCACGGTAGAATCCACCTACTCAAAATGATTATTCTGCCAAAAATGTTATATCCATTGCAGATGCTTCCTCTATTACTCCATAACAGGGACACACAAACCATCTCTTCTGCTTTTGCTTCCTTTGTTTGGAACCAGAAGAAACATAGGATTAGCAAAACTAAACTGTCAATGTCACTAGATGCGGGAGGCCTCAAATTCCCGAACATCCTGTGGTATAACTGGGCAACGCTAGCCAAGTTGGTTATGGGGTGGCTCACCAGATCTGATTACTTCACCCCTGCTGTAGAATTTGACATTATCGCACCTCTCAATGTGGCTTACTTGCCACACGCTAAGCTGGCGTCCGTTCCCTCTCACATCTCTCAAAGCATACTGTTTCGCGACCCATTAAGGGCATGGAACAAGATGTGTAGATTTTGGAAAATAAACCAGGGGGTGTCTAAATATTTACCTTTGCAAGGAAACCCTGAGTTTATCCCGGGTTACACTACCAGTGCCTTCCACGTTTGGCAAACCTTGGGACTGACTTCCATTGCACAAGTGCTGAACAATTTCACACTCCAGGTCCACTCGTTTCAAAGTTTAAAGGAAACCTACGGTATCCCACCTAACACTATGTTTGCCTATTTTCAATGCAGACACTATGTTCAATCTCTCATCACATCTAACCAACTCACAAACACAAACTCCGTCATAGATAAACTGTTCCGTTCTGCACAACAGGGCTAACACTCCATCACCAACATTTATAATGAATTAGCAGCACACCTAGAGCAACCGACCCTACAGGCAATATATAACAAATGGCAGGAGACAAGAAACATCTCAATTACCCTACCAGACTTGACAGAAAGTTTTTCAAAAGTTCGTATGGCCACTCTCTCTGCATACTCGAGAGAAGCCCACACCAAACTACTCAGGCATACATTCTTCCAAAACTAAGAGCTAAAATGGTCCCGCAGGCAGTAGATAAATGCTCTAAATGCTCCCTTGACTCCCCAGACCTTACACACCTCACCTGGGATTGCCCCAAACTCACTAAATTGTGGGGCAAACTAAAGTTTTGGCTCCAGAAGGTGTTGACTGAGAGGGTTGACTTAACTCCATCCAACATTATTTTTCTGCATGATTTTGAGGTTGCACCAGGGCGCCAGAAATTCCTTTATTCTGTGATACTCCTTGCCAGGAGGTTAATTCTGCAATATTGGGTGTCCGATAGAGCTCCTCCCTTTCAGAAATTATTACACACTATACATAGACAGGTACTCTTAGAACAGGCAGATGTGCAGGGAGATCTGGAGAGGAGAATCAAAGCTTTTATTCGTAAATGGGAACCCTACCTTCTTTATTTATCTCCACAAGTCAGAGATAGGATTCTGTATCCTTTCCGTAACTTCCTATTTATGATGGAAGAAAATCTTTGTGGTAACTGGTGTCCAGCCCCTTCCATGCCTACTGTATGACCGTATCACCTCCACCCCACTTCTAGCCCAGTAATCTGATCCTACGCAGACCTTGCAAAACTTCCACACCTCTCATCTGTTGCCTGTGCCGGGGTGTGGGTCTCCCCCCCCCCGCCTGTTACCCCTTCCCTGGAGTGGAGGGCTCAACAAGAGGATGTCTCCTGCTCCATGTTTTGAGATTTGTTATATTATGTTAATGTTTTTTTAGTTTTATTTGTTTAAAAAATAGAAAATAATGCTGAACTCTATGATGACATGGACACTAAAAGAATTCTGGTGATGCTCTCTCGCACAAGCGGCTTGAGAGAAGGTCGCATCTTATGTACCTTATGTATTGTTTTTGCATATATCTTTCCGTGTTGTGATGGAAAAAGCATATACAAAAATAAAGTATTTAAAAAAAAAAAAAAAAAAAAAAAAAAAAGGTTTAGATACCTTAGCACACTTTAAACACAAATGCAATGGGGGTACCGCCATGGCTTTCAAACACATAGAACAAGGTCTATCTGTAGGCTCAGACATGTTAGACAGACTTAGATAGCACTTAAATACAAAAAAATACACTTTTTGAAAAAACGTTACTGTGCCTTTAAATAATAAAGAGCACCCACTTTTTTACCAAATCTCAAAAAAATATCCGATCTTTATGAAATTTACACCATATGATCCTAATGCTTTAAAAACATTGCACACCAAGTTTCAAGCCAATTAACCCCTTATTGCCCAAACCGGAGCAAATTGAAGCTGCCACCGGTTTAACACACTACAGCACGATGCCACAGTCTCTGCTGTGGCCCTACCTTCCTTGGGGATTAGTTTTGGAACGAAAACAAGCCTCCCTGAAGTCCTTCTGCAATCTCTGGACTCTACATGTGAAGCTGCATGAAGCTGACTTGCAAAACAACTGCGCAACTGAGGCGCGAAAATTAGGCCCCCTCCCTCTTCACTCCGGAGTTGTGGGGCCTTCCTGAGTCAATTTAGGTGTCTAAAATTATGCCAGGCGTAAAAAACCCCTATAAAGTGTTCCAAACATGATAAACACTTGTGCAAACATCAGATTATATTAAAAAATAATCGATTTTCCCCATAACAGTGTCCACCAGTGATTTAAGCCCTTTTAACTAAGCCATCCTTCTATACTGAGTCTGAGAATATGGCTTACCTTCCCACATAGGGATTTCTGTCAGTCTTCTAGCATTACCAAGTCTTGTTAGAAAAAAAGTGACTGAGCATACCTTAAGCAGTTAAGCCTGCAAACTGTTCCCCCCAACTGAAGTTCTCCGGTACTCAACAGTCCTGTATGCGAACATCAATGGATTTTAGTTACAACATGCTAAAATCTTTTTCCTCTCAGCAGAAATCTTCATCACTTTCTGCCTCAGAGTAAATAGTACAAACCGGCACTATTTTAAAATAACAAACTCTTGATTGAAGAAATAAAAACTACAAATTTAACACCACATACTCTTTACCCTCCCGTGGAGATGATACTTGTTAGAGCGGCAAAGAGAATGACTGGGGGGGGGCGGAGCCTGAGGGGAGCTATATGGACAGCTCTGCTGTGTGCTCTCTTTGCCACTTCCTGTAGGGATTGAGAATATCCCACAAGTAAGGATGAATCCGTGAACTGGATACACCATGTAAGAGAAATATTACCTTTATTCGTGAGACAGTTTAAAAACAAAGCAGAGCTCGCAGCTCATAATGTTAGAAAAGGGTTTTCAGTGGAGACAAAAAAAGAGCAGACATGTTTCGTGTGGGGCTTCCACACTTGCTCACTGTGATGCCCTGCAATTTTGGATTTCTATTTGCTGCTTGAGAAGCTTTTAAGACACTTCGTTTGGCAAAACAACTTAGGCCCCATCGGAGCCCAGGACCTTGCTGTCTATCTGATCCGGATGATACTGCGCGTCTGAGCGCGCAAATATAGCCCCAACCAATACCAAGCGTAACTGCATGAAAAAAACTGCTCTCCCTTAGGTCAGTTTAATGTATGACAATGACAGTCCTTAGCCAGCAACTGCATCTCCCAGCGTTTAGCCCAAACTGAATATACCCAAATGATATTAGACATATTTAGAAGTCAACATAATGGGAATTCCAGGTACACCATTACCATACATATAGTGCATACTGATTACCCCTCCTCAGATAGGGAATAATGTCAGCCTGTTCTGATGCATCAAGTCTCCCCAGAAACAAATGACTGAACATATCTCAATGCTGCTTGTAGCATGACACGGTTCTCCACACTGAAGATCTTTCTTTACACTACCTTCAACTGCTCTGTGGGAACCAGCATGGATCTTAGATAACATTTGCCAAGATCATCAACATCAGGGCAGAAAAATAAAATGTCTCCACTCCTCTTGGGAAGTTATAGACTGACGATTTCTCCCTGAGGAAAATAGTACTCACTGGCACCATTTAAAAAAAAAAACAACTTCTTGATTGAAGAATCTAAACTAACACCTAACTTTACCTCTTCCTATCACTAACACAGGCAAAGAGAATGACTGGAGGGGGAGGGAAGGGAGGAGCTATATATACAGCTCTGCTGTGGTGCTCTTTGCCACTTCCTGCTAAACAGGAGGCGTAATCACATAAGTAAGGATGAAATCCGTGGACTCGTCATATCTTGTAAAAGAAAGCCCCTTCTACTTTAGGCACCGTGCTCCATGAATCTTTAAATGGAGTCAGCAACAGGAAACATCTTTTTAAAGATGGGAGACAGGGAGAAAGGTATCCCTGGCTTCTCCCATTGCTGTGAAATAATTTCAGTCACATGGTATGAAACAGGAAAAACTTCCACAGAGGAAGGAACATCATAGTATATGTTAAGCTTACTAGATTTTCTAGGGTTGACCATGACAAAAGAGTTGGAGTCGTCCAAAGTAGCCAATACCTCCTTTAACAGTACACAAAAGGTGTTCAAGCTTAAACCTGAAGTTTACTTCTTCAGCATCAAAGGATTTGTACTGTCAGAATATGATATTTCACACTCAGAAGCTAGAGGTAACCTCCTTCTCAGAGTTATGAGGGAGGGTAACTTGCACAGCAGCAGAAGGGACAGACACCTTATTATCTGAAAAATGTTTAGTTTTCCTCTTGCGTTTCTCCAACAAAGGAAAAGCAGATAACGCCGCAGATAACGGGGAGGATACCTGAGCAGCAAAATCTGCAGGCAAATAAACTCCTCCAGGAGGCTGAGAGGAACTGCAGGGCACTGTATGTGATGCCATTGAGGTTTGATACATGAGAGGAGAAAGCTGTGGCATTGCCTGAACAGCATCATCCTTAGAGATGACATTTTCACCTCTTAGCCAATAGCCATGCGGTAAATCCGGCTTGGCGCCCATGGGAGCTGGATTTACTACGTCACCTCTTAGCCAAAAACATTTTTAGCCGTGGGCTGCTGCACCAGGTAAATACGGCTATCAATTGAAACAAATAAAGAAGCTTTCTACATGAAGTATCTTATGCTTCATGAATGAAAGTCCCCTTATTTATTTCAGTAGTCCATCCTAGCGTTTGTACAACGCTAGGATTGACTTTCACTTTAACAGTCATAGACTACTTATGAACATGCCTTAATTGCTAATACAATACAAGTACTATGCTGCATAACCTTGTAATAATCCTTATACTATTGAGATATATATATATATATAACACATACACACCAATTTGCGCGCTCTCTCTCTATATCTCAATATCATAAGGTTTATTACAAGGTTATGCAACATAGAATTTTATAATATATGAAAAGGTATTTAATATACTATCTAAATTCTGTTTTAAACAAAAATGAAGACAAATATTAAATCATAACGTAAAAGGCATCCATATTCAATATGTTGCATTTAAGAAAGACATTTTAGACTGCTTCAATTTTTTGTTTTTTTTAAAGATTTTATTCACCACTAGCTCTTTTTCCACATTGTGTAAATCCTATTTCTGATAACTTCTAAATCACAACATAACCAAAGAACAAGGATATTCAAATGTATACATTTTTTTATTTTTTTTAACAATGAAGTGACTAGAAGCAAAGAGAAATGTCAAGAACAGCCTTTCTAATTTATAAGAATAAAAAGGTAAATGGTTATTATCTGCCATATATTAAATGCTTGAAAATACTTGTTGAATATATATAAATATATACACACACACACTGAAAGAAGGTGGTTAAGTAAGTAATGTCTACGAAAACAATCTTGATAACCCAAGGAAATTTATACAACATTTGGAGACCAAGATTTATCGACTTCTCCTTGAAGACATCGATGTGTTCGCTCCTCTGGCCTCTTGAGTCCTTGGTGTCACTTTCTCAGAAGGTGGAGCTTGGGAACTGTTTTGATTTAAATCTGTAAGGAAAAGCAAAATATTGCAAGTTACTGTCTTCAGACGAAAGTCAAAAAGGTCAGAAAGTTATATTCAATGTTTTCATATTATATATTATAGATGCACTATAAGTCAGTTCACTGTAAATCAAATTTTGTTTTTAAATGCTTATTTTAGATACAATTGCCAATTGAACACAAATTTCCAATTCAGATTGAGAAGAAAAAAAACCCTAAATTTATGCTTACCTCATAAATTTACTTATTTTTTGACACGATGAGTCCACGGATCATCTAATTACAAATGGGATATTCACCTCCTGGTCAGCAGAAGGAGGCAAAGAGCACCACAGCAGAGCTGTTAAATAGCTCCTCCCTTCCCTCCCACTCCAGTCATTCGACCAAAGTTAAGAAAAGAAAGGAAAAGCCAAGGTGCAGAGGTGCCTGAAGTTTACAATAACCCACAACCTGTCTTACAAGAACAGGGTGGGCTGTGGACTCATGTCAAAAAAGAAATACATTTATCAGGTAAGCATAAATTTTCATTTCTTTTTTATGACACGATGAGTCCACGGATCATCTTACTTACTAATGGGATTCAATACCCAAGCTAGAGTACACAGATGATACGGGAGGGACAAGACAGGGAACCTAAACGGAAGGCACCACTGCTTGAAGAACCTTTCTCCCAAAAGTGGCCTCAGCCGAGGCAAAAGTGTCAACTTTGTAAAATTTTGAAAAAGTGTGAAGAGAAGACCAAGTTGCAGCCTTGCAAATCTGTTCCACAGAAGCTTCATTTCTGAATGCCCATGAGGAAGCAACAGCCCTTGTGGAATGAGCCATAACCCTCTCAGGAGGTTGCTGCCCAGCAATCTCATATGTCAAGCATGAGATACTCTTCAGCCAAAAAGAAAGAAGTAGCCATAGCTTTCTGTCCCTGATCTATACATCCTTTAATATAGAAGGGAGAATAAAAACAGGTAAATGTTTAAAATCCTAAAAACTAACCTTTTAATTTAAAGGTTTTAAAGAATTTAAACGATAAGCAAACACAATGCTTATCACAATTTCCAAATATATATAACAGACAATTAAAAAGTCACCTGAAATGTTATAAGCATATCGCATCGGTGTTCCCAGGTGGACTCCCATCGAGGTACAGACTAGTCCTGGCCCTGCTTAACTTCCGAGATCAGACAGGATCAGGTGCTTTCAGAGCAGAGTGGCGGTAGGCTGACACAAGGGACAAGGAATGTTACAGACATTAGAGATATCACCTCAATATGATAATGATAAAAATATTGTATCCTTTAAACCAAACATGGATAAATATACTAGGTGTCCTAAAAACACTAAGATTGGAGTATGATGCATCAAATCATACATAACAGATAAATATCCCCTCAAAGAGAAAGATAAAAAAAATATTTATATAAAAAAAATATGAGTCCTAGAAACATTACCCAAGAGTATGAGACATGAAAACATGTCACCTACATAAGGAACTCATCTCAATATGAGAAAAATAAAGAAATAAACATATCAGTGTCATAAAAACACTAAGAAGTGAAGTATGATACATTAAAAACCATACATACTAGTCACAGATAAAAGGATAAAATCCACTCAATAAAACACAGGGATCCAATACAATAAATACATCCTAAAAAGATGCTACCATAACAGTGTAGCATACTATAACAACGAAGCAATCTCCTATGTGAGAGATTGGAAAAAAAGAAAATCTGCATAAATATAAAAATGTGAATTGATAATAGCAGGAACCTCAATTAAATATGTATAAAATAAAATGAGCATTTGCCTAGAACTGCCATCAGATATCAGCAAATATTAGTGAAACACAGGATTTTCAGGAGAAAAAATATCCTAAAACATAAAACTGCAGAGACATATTCCTGATTGGAAACAAAATAATTTTTATTCCTTATCCTCCTTGTTAGAAAATGGTTATGATGGCTTACATAGGGTAACAAATACGAAACTCAGAAAGAGAGTTATAAATACAAATCTGTGAGATTCCAAGCTTGAGGTATTAAAATAAATAAATAAATAAATGTAATGACCTCAAAACCTCACAAGATGGAGCCAAAACCCAAGGAATAACTGATAGTGAATATATATAATTTCCAACTACAGAATACATGGCTATATAGTTTCCACCGTTATGGAAATTATCAGACAGACAGATAAAAATTCTGCAGAATGGAGCTTCAGCTAGATGAAATGACTCCTAACTAAATACCGGCATTCTTTCACTGTAGGACATTATCCTACACACCAGCCAGCCAGACATGAAAATATAAGATTAGTTATGTATCTACTGTAGGAAAAACACTCTTGACAAGGGGAACGGCCACATGAAATAACCATGATTACCTCCCACAGAATCATTTCTGGGGCCAGAAACAAATATCCCCTCTCTTGCCGGCTGTTACACTAGGCTTTACCTGAAACAGCTGCCTTCTATTTCGGCTGTTACTGTCAGGAATTGCGCTATTAACCCCTTCAGGAGGTAGCAGGTCCCACTGTGTTCCAGATCTTCCTGTCCTTTCTCTGTGGAATATAATTGAAAAGACTTACCCTCCAAGGTCTTCTGCTGTGGAGCAGTAACAGCAGCTCCAGGAGTGCCAGCCTCATCTGATCGCTGGAAGGGTCCTGAAGAAACAAGAAAAAAAAAAAAGTAACCAACCCTGGTTTTCTAAATAGGGGCAGCATAGATTTTGAAAGGTAAGCAAGGACTACCTCGCCGTCTTCTAACTGCTAAAAGCCACCATTGCTCTTACTAAAGAGATTGACATGGACACAGCATAGCCCCAATCCTTGCTTGCAGGGAAACTACCCAAAAAAGGATTAAATATCTTCAGACACATCTTCACACATCCACCCGATGATCGAGGCAAAGAATGACTGGGGATTATGGCAATGGGAGTGACACTTAACAGCTCTGCTGGGTGTTCTTTGCCTCCACCTGGAGTTAATTTTCCCACTAGTTATTAGAATGGGTTTGTGGACTCTTCATGCCAGTGGGAAAGAAACATAATTTATGTTTACCTGATAAATTCTTTTCTTTCTTGGGAGTCCACAAATTCATTCATAACCTATGGGAATTACTTCACATGGCCACCAGGAGGCAGAGACACCCCAAACAAAGCATTCAACATCCCTCCCACTTCCCCTACCCTCTCAGTAGTTCAAGCCGAGGATTAGGAAAAGTAGAGGGATATAAGGGGTACAGAGGTGCCATAAGGCTGCCGCCACAACATTATTTCAGGAAGGTGGACTCACTGCCAAGAAATAAAATAATATATTATTAGGTAAGCATAAATTAGGTTTTTTTCTAATAGCAGTGAGAGTCCACAAATTCATTAATAAACTATGGAAAACGAATACCCAAGCTGTGGAGTCCACAAAACCTTAGGGAGGTAAAAGGTAGTGCTTAGTATTTAGGACTGCCTTCCCTACCACTTAAGAATCCTTTTCCCAAAAGACTCATCTGCAGAGGATAAACATCAAATCTGTAAAATTTTGTGTAAGTATGCATTGAGGACCAATTAGAAGCCTTGCATATCTGTTCAACTGAATGCTTATTATTGAAGGCCCAGGAAGAAGACACTGCACGGGTAGAATGTATTGATTAATATTATGAGTTGAAAAAACCTTAGGTAAAAATCCTCTCTGTCCGCAGATCGCCCTTATCTGCATGAAACGCCAGATAAGACAGATCACATTGAATAGCAGACAATTCAAAAACTCTACGAGCAATTGTTAACAGAAATAAAAACTTTCCAAGTTAGGAGTAAGGCTCCATGGAAGAGCAACTGTCTTGAAAACAGGTCTAATTCTAGCAAGAGCTTGAACATCTGGCAAATGAACCAACTTTTTATGTAACAAAACAGAGAAAGCAGAAATCTGACCTTTAAGACTGACCGACAGGCCCTATTCTAAACCATCCTAAAGAAAGTGAAGGATACGTTCGGTGTTGTAAAGACGACTGGTAATAGGCTTTCTAGCCTGAACCAAATTATCAATAACCAGCTCAAAGAATTCTCACCTGGGACCAGACTGTGTTAAATATCCATGCAGTCAACCTCAGAGAAGGCTCGGCCTCTAATGAAACTGCCATGGAGAAGCAGATGACATTCTCACTAGATCTGCATACCAAGTCCAGTGTGGCCACACAGGAGCCAACTGTATTGCTGGAACGCCCTCCTGTTTGATTCAAGCTATTACTTGAGGGCGTAGGACAATTGGAGGAAAAACAAACTAGATTGAAGTTCCACAGAACTGCTAAAGCGTTCACCAACGCCGCCTGAGGTTCTCTTGATCTTGATCTGTATCTTGGCAGTTTAGCATTGAGACGGGAAGCCATCAGATCTATCTCCGGGCACCCCCACCTGCGTGTGATCTCGTGGTTTAGTGACCATTCCCCGGAGTGAAGAGTCTGTCTGCTCAGAAAATCTGCTTCCCAATTGTCCACGCCTGGAATGTGGATAGTCGATATTTGGCATTGATATTTCTCTGCCCACTGAAAGATACGAGACACCTCCTGCAACGCCAGAGGTCTCAGATGAAAGCGAGCAAAATGAATAGCATCCGAAGCTGCCACCATAAGACCTACCACCTCCATGCATTGAGCCTCTAATTTCCAATCCAATCCATAGGATCTTTGAAAGATGTACTATCCTCTAAAGGTATAGTAGTGCATTTAGCCAAAGTGGAAATGGCATTATCTACTTTAGGGACTGTATTCCATACTTCCAAACTGTAATCTGGCATTGGAAACGTCTTCTTAAAAGGGATAGTAAACACCAAAAAATGCTATTGTTTAAAAAGATAGATAAACCCTTTATTTACAATTCCCCAGTTTTGCATAACCAACACTGTTATAGAAATATACTTTTTACATCTGTAATTACCTTCTATCTAAGCTTCTGCTGACTGGCTCCTAATCTCAGATCTTTTGACAGACTTGCATTTCAGGCAATTAGTGCAGACTCTTAAATAACTTCACGTGTGTGAGCACAGTGTTATCTATATGAAACACATGAACTAATACCCTCTAGCTGTGAAAAACTGTAAAATGCATTCAGATGAGAGGTGGTCTTCAAGGGCTTAAAAATTAGCATATGAGCCTACCTAGGTTTAGCTTTCAACTAAGAATAACAAGAGAACAAAGCAAATTTGATGATAAAAGTAAATTAAGAAAGTTGTTTAAAATGACATGCCCTATATGAATCATGAAAGTTTAATTTGGACTTTGCCATCTCTTTACAACTTGGAGAAGGAGAGAAAAGGGACACCAGGTTTTTACCCCTCCTTGAATATATCTGCCACCAATGAAGGTACTGGGAACACTTCAGTGATCTTCAACTTCGGTTTAAATACCATATCCAATTTGTGCATCTGTTTTTCCTCAGATAGTTTAGACTCGGGTACACCCAGAGAGTGTATAATACCCCCTTAAGTAAATATCTCAGTCCTGTATCGACTAACCGGAGGAATTAGAGGTTGAAAGTTCCCCTTCAGAACTAGCTGAGGAATTGTATGCATCAGAAAGTTGCATATGGCTTAACACTGCAGTTCCCATAGAGCTGCTGGTCCTAGATTCAAAAGGAGCCCTGCTTGATCTTCCTCTTTTTTTCCCCTGTAACTGTAATTGGGCAGTAAAATTACAAGGAAAAAACATTAACCCCTGAGGTAATTTAAGGTATTGTATCACAGGTTACATAATGTGAGGTAATCGGTATGACAGTCTGGGGTTGTAATACTGGCATATCAGGACAAACTTAATATCTGTGAGGCCACAGAGCATCCAGAATTACCCTGAACTGGTGGAGATAGTGCAGGAGTCTGGGTACCAGGGCCCAAAGAATCAGACTGCAAAAACATAAATTTATGTAAGAACTTACCTGATAAATTTATTTATTTCATATTGGCAAGAGTCCATGAGCTAGTGACATATGGGATATACAATCCTACCAGGAGGGGCAAAGTTTCCCAAACCTCAAAATGCCTATAAATACACCCCTCACCACACCCACAATTCAGTTTCACGAATAGCCAAGTAGTGGGGTGATAAAGAAAGGAGTAAAAAGCATCAAAGGAATTTGGAAATAATTGTGCTTTATACAAAAAAATCATAACCACCATAAAAAGGATGGGCCTTATGGACTCTTGCCAATATGAAAGAAATAAATTTATCAGGTAAGTTCTTACATAAATTATGTTTTCTTTCATGTAATTGGCAAGAGTCCATGAGCTAGTGACGTATGGGATAGCAATACCCAAGATGTGGAACTCCACGCAAGAGTAACTAGAGAGGGATAAAAATAAAAACAGCCATTTTCCGCTGAAAAAATTAATCCACAACCCAAAATATAAGTTTATTCTCATAAATGAAAGGAAAAAAACTTAAATCATAAGCAGAAGAATCAAACTGAAATAGCTGCCTGAAGAACTTTTCTACCAAAAACTGCTTCCGAAGAAGCAAATACATCAAAACGGTAGAATTTAGTAAATGTATACAAAGAAGACCAAGTTGCTGCTTTGCAAATCTGGTCAACTGAAGCTTCATTCTTAAAAGCCCACGAAGTAGAGACTGACCTAGTAGAATGAGCTGTAATTCTCTGAGGCGGGGCTTGACCCGACTCCAAATAAGCTTGAAGAATCAAAAACTTTAACCACAAAACCAAGGAAACAGCAGAAGCCTTCTGACCTTTCCTAGAACCAGAAAATATAACAAATAGACTAGAAGTCTTCCTGAAAACTTTAGTAGCTTCAACATAATATTTCAAAGCTCTTACCACATCCAAAGAATGTAAGGATCTCTCCAAAGAATTCTTAGGATTAAGACAAAAAGGAAGGGACAACAATTTCTCTATTAAGGTTGTTAGAATTCACAACCTTAGGTAAGAATTTAAATGAAGTCAGCAAAACCGCCTTATCCTGATGAAAAATCAGAAAAGGAGATTCACAAGAGAGAGCGGATAATTCAGAAACTCTTCTAGAAAAGTAGAAGAAAGTAGTTTAATGTCCAAAGAATGCATAGGCTCAAACGGAGGAGCCTGTAAAGCCTTCAAAACTAAATTAAGACTCAAAGGAGGAGAGATTGATTTAATGACAGGCTTGATACGAAGCAAAGCCTGGACAAAACAATGAATATCAGGAAGTTGAGCAATCTTTCTGTGAAATAAAACAGAAAGAGCAGAGATTTGTCCTTTCAAGGAACTTGAAGACAAACCTTTATCCAAACCATCCAAAAGAAACTGTAAAATTCTAGGAATTCTAAAAGAATGCCAAGAGAATTTATGAAAAGAACAACATGAAATGTAAGTCTTCCAAACTCGATAATAAATCTTTCTAGAAACAGATTTACGAGCCTGAAACATAGTATTAATCACTGAGTCAGAGAAACCTCTATGACTAAGCGTTCACACCTTCAAATTTAATGATTTGAGATCCTGATGGAAAAATGGACCTTGAAATAGAAGGTGTGGCCTTAGTGGAAGTGGTAACTGGACATCCGAACAGGATCTGCATACCAAAACCTATGAGGCCATGCTGGAGCTACCACCAGCACAAACGATTGCTCTATGATGATCTTAGAGATCACTCTTGGAAGAAGAACTAGAGGCGGGAAAATATAAGCAGGTTGATAACACCAAGGAAGTGTCAATGCATCCACAGCTTCCGCCTGAGGATCCCTGGACAGGTACCTGGGAAGTTTTTTGTTTAGATGAGATGCCATCAGATCTATTTCTGGAAGCCCCCACATCTGAACAATTTGAGAAAACACATCTGAGTGGAGAGACCATTCTCCCGGATGTAAAGTCTGATGACTGAGGTAATGCACTTCCCAATTGTCTATACCTGGGATATGAACCGCAGAAATTAGACAGGAGCTGGATTCCGCCCAAACAAGTATCCGAGATACATCTTTCATAGCTTGAGGACTGTGAGTCCCACCCTAATGACTGACATATGCCACAGTTGTGACATTGTCTGTCTGAAAACAAATGAACGGTTCTCTCTTCAACAAAAGCCAAAATTGAAGAGCCCTGAGAATCGCACGGAGTTCCAAAATATTGATTGGTAATCTCGCCTCTTGAGATTTCCAAACTCCTTGTGCTGTCAGAGATCCCCAAACAGCTCCCCAACCTGAAAGACTTGCATCTGTTGTGATCACAGTCCAGGTTGGATGAACGAAAGTGGCCCCTAAAATTATACGATGGTGATCTGACCACCAAGTCAGAGAAAGTCAAACATTGGGATTTAAGGATATTAATTGTGACATCCTTGTATAATCCCTGCACTATTGGTTCAGCATACAAAGCTGGAGAGGTCTCAAATGGAAACAAGCAAAGGGGATCACGCCTGATGCTACAGTCATGAGACCTAAAACTTCCATGCACATAGCTACTGAAGGGAATGACAGACTGAAGGTTCCGACAGGCTGCAACAAATTTCAAACGTCTCTTGTCTGTTAGAGACAAAGTCATGAACACTGAATCTATCTGGAAACCTAAAAAGGTTACCCTTGTCTGAGGAATCAAAGAACTTTTTGGTAAATTGATCCTCCAAGCATGTCTTCGAAGAAACAACACTAGTTGATTTGTGTGAGATTCTGCAGAACGTAAAGACTGAGCGAGTACCAAGATATCGTCCAAATAAGGAAATACCACAATACCTCGCTCTCTGATTACAGAGAGTAGGGCACCTAGAACCTTTGAAAAGATTCTTGGAGCTGTCGCTAGGCCAAAAGGAAGAGCAACAAATTGGTAATGCTTGTCTAGAAAAGAGAATCTCAGGAACTGATAGTGATCTGGATGAATCGGAATATGAGGATATGCATCCTGTAAGTCTATTGTGGACATATAATGCCCTTGCTGAACAAAAGGCAGAATAGTCCTTATAGCCACCATTTTGAAAGTTGGTACTCTTACATATCGATTCAAAATCTTTAGATCCAAAACTGGTCTGAATGAATTTTCTTTCTTTGGTACAATGAATAGATTTGAATAAAACCTCAGACCCTGTTCCTGAAACGGAACTGGCATGATTACCCCTGATAACTCCAGGTCTGAAACACACTTCAGAAAAGACTGAGCCTTTACTGGGTTTACCGGAATGCGTGTGAGAAAAATGTTTCACACAGGCGGTCTTACTCTGAATCCTATTCTGTACCCCTGAGAGACAATACTCTGAATCCAATGATTTTGGACCGAATTGATCCAAACATCTTTGAAAAATTTTAATCTGCCCCCTACCAGCTGAGCTGGAATGAGGGCCGCACCTTCATGCGTACTTGGGGGCTGGTTTTGATCTCTTAAATGGTTTGGATTTATTCCAATTTGAAGAAGGCTTCCAATTGGAAGCAGATTCCTTGGGGGAAGGATTAGGTTTCTGTTCCTTTTTTTTGTCAAAAGGAAGGAAAACGGTTTACAAGCTTTAGATTTGCCCTTAGGTTTTTTATCCTGAGGCAAAAAAACTCCCTTCCCCCCAGTAACAGTTGAAATTATTGAATCCAACTGAGAACCAAATAATTTATTACCTTGGAAAGAAAGAAATAGCAATCTGGACTTAGAGGTCATATCAGCATTCCAAGATTTGAGCCACAAAGCTCTTCTAGCTAAAATAGCTAAAGACATAGGATTTAACATCAATTTTGATATCATCAAAAATGGCATCACACATGAAACTATAAGCATGTTGAATCAACTTAATGCTAGACAAATCATGATCCAATACTTGTTGCGCTAAAGTATCCAACCAAAAAGTTGAAGCAGCTGCAACATCAGCCAAAGAAATTGCAGGCCTAAGAAGATGACCTGAATATAAATAAGCTTTCCTTAGATAAGATTCAAGTTTCCTATCTAAAGGATCTTTAAAAGAAGTACTATCCTCTGTAGGAATAGTAATACGTTTAGCAAGAGTAGAGATAGCCCCATTAACTTTGGGGATCTTTTCCCAAAACTCCAATCTAACTTCTGGCAAAGGATACAATTTTTTAAACCTTGAAGAAGGAATAAAAGTACCACCAGGCTTATTCCATTCCTTAGAAATCATATCAGAACTAGCATCAGGAACTGGAAAAACCTCTGGAATAACCACAGGAGGTTTATAAACAGAATTTAAATGTTTACTAGTTTTAATATCAAGAGGACTAGTTTCCTCCATATCCAATGTAATCAACACTTCTTTTAACAAAGAACGAATATACTCCAATTTAAATAAATAAGAGGATTTATCAGTGTCAATATCTGAGGCAGGATCTTCTGAATCAGATAGATCCTCATAGAGAAGGATAATACAGTATGTTTTCGGTCATTTGAAAATTCATCATCTTTATGAGAAGTTTTAAAAAGACCTTTTACGTTTGTTAGAAGGCGGAATGGCAGACAAAGCCTTCTGTATAGAATCAGAATTAAATTATTTTAAATTTACAGGTATATCTTGTGCATTAGATGTTGAGGGAACAGCAACAGGTAATGAACTACTACTGATGGATACATTTTCTGCATGTAAAAGTTTATCATAACAACTATTACAAACCACAGCTGGAGGTATAATCTCCACACGTTTACAACAAATGCACTTAGCTTTGGTAGAACTGTTATCAGGCAGCAGGGATCCAACAGTGAATTCTGAGACATGATCAGATTGAGACATCTTGCAAATATAAGAGAAAAAAAAACATATAAAGCAAAATTATCAATTTCCTTATATGGCAGTTTCAGGAATGGGAAAAAATGCAAACAGAATAGCCCTCTGACATAAAAAAAAGGCAAGAGGCAAATAGGAATGGGGTCTAAAATAATGAAAATATTTGGCGCCAAGAATGACGCACAACAAACAGAAAAATATTTTTTGGCGCCAAAAACGTCGGGAAATGACACACTTGCGTCATAGATGACGCAACCTTGTGAAAGGACCCGGCGTCAACTTAGACGCCGGAAATGACGAATTTGCGTCCACGGACGTAACTTCACGCCAAAAAAAACTTGTGTCAAAAATTACGCAATAAACTTTAGTGTTTTGCGCCCTCGCGAGCCTAATTCTGCCCGCGAATTTGAAAAATGACAGTCAATTGAAAAAAAGACTACACCCCAAGTAAGAAATACATTTCTAAAAAATGCATTTCCCAGATATGAAACTGACAGTCTGCAAAACCTGAATCATGGCAAATATAAGTACAATACATATATTTAAAACTTTATATAAATACATAAAGTGCCAAACCATAGCTGAGAGTGTCTTAAAGGGACATTAAACCACAACATTTTCTTTCATGATTCAGATAGAAAATACAATTTTAAACAACATTCCTATTTACTTCTATTATCTAATTTGCTTCATTCTTTAGATATCTTTTGTTAAAGAAATAGCAATACACATAGGTGAGCCAATCACATGAGGCATCTAAGTGCAGCCACCAATCAGAAGCTACTGAGCCTATCTAGATATGCTTTTCAGGAAAGAATATCAAGAGAATGAAGCAAAATAGATAATAGAAGTAAATTAGAAAGTTGTTTAAAATGGTATTCTACATCTGAGTCATGAAAGAAGAAAATGTGGGCTTAATGTCCCTTTAAGTAATGAAAACATACTTACCTGAAGACACCCATCCACATATAGCAGATAGCCAAACCAGTACTGAAACGGTTATCAATAGAGGTAATGGAATATGACAGTATATCGTTGATCTGAAAACGGAGGTAGGAGATGAATCTCTACGACCGATAACAGAGAACCTATGAAATAGATCCCCGTGAGGAAAACCATTGCATTTAATAGGTGATGCACACTGTCTTTATTTTATAGAGCATACATTTATTTGCATCAAATAATGGAGTAGGCAGATACCCTCCTGACTAAGATCAGAGGTGGATTTCTCCATCATACCCCAATATAGTTGCTCCAAACTTTCCCACTGCAGCCCCTTACAAGATGCTTTGTTTGGGATGCCTTACCACCTCCTTAGACCAGTGCTCCTTCACACTTGTCACTGAGTTGTGCCGAGCCGTGGAAGAGAGGAGCGTCATGTTGGGCGAGTCAAGTAAAAAGAGACAAGGCTAGAAAAGAGTGTGAAAACAGTCCACGATGTTAGCTTAGCCCTCCGTTCTTCAGACACGTCCACAACCGTCATAGTAACGGTGCCAAAACTCTGTGTGCATTCCTATGAAACTGCGTCTCCTGTATAGGCCACATAGTAGTCGGAAGAGCACCTCACTACTGCTGCCCGACATTAACCCCAAAAAAGTAGAGATATACAAAGGGAACAGAGGTGCTAAAAAACTGCCGCCACTACAAAATTACAGGGCGAGATTGTGGACTCTTCCAAGAAAGAAAATAATTTATATCAGTTAAGCATAAATAAGTCTACAAATTAATTCATAAACTATGAGAAACTGATACCCAAGCTATGGAGGACACAAATACAGATGGAAAGAAGGGAAGGCAGTCATAAGAACTAGGCACCACAGCTTGAAGAATCTCTCTCCCAAAGGATGCCTCAGCTGAGGCAAAAACACCTGTAAAATGTTATGAAAGTATGCGAGGACTAAGTAGCAGCCTTACATATTTGTTCAACCAAAGCCGCTTTCTTTAAGACCCAGAAAAAAGGCACCACACAAGTAGAATGTGCCATAATCCGGGATAGGGGCTGTTGTCCTGCATCAACGTATGCCATGCGAATCGAGCTTCTGAGCCAGAAGGACAATGTAGCAGCAGTGGCTTTGTGACCCCTGGGCTTACCAGAATGCAGGACTAATAAGGAAGATGATTGACAAAACTCCTTGGTAGCATGAAGGCAGAACTTTAAAGCTTTATTTCCACATTATGTAACAACCTCTCCTTAGAGAAAGGAGGATTGGGAAAAAGGGATGGAACAAAAATTTCCTGATAAATGTTAAGAGCAGAAACAACCTTAGGTAAAAAACCCATCTTAGTTCGTAAAACCGCCTTCTCTGCATGAAAGATCAGATAGGGCGGACCACACTGAAAGGCAGATACCTCAAACTCTACGAACAGAAGAGACCGCTAACAAAAATACAACTTTCCAGGACAAAAGTTTAATATCAAGAGAAAGCATAGGCTCAAACGGAGCCTGCTGAAAAACTCTAAATACAAAATCGTGTTTGTTAAAAGATTTTACAAGTATATATAGAAGAATTCTATGAATCGAATATTGGAAAGGAAGTACTCTTTCACTTTAAATGGTACAAAAGAAATAATTGGATGATCAAGTGAACATAGGGACTATAAAGAGAGCAGAGATGGTAAAACATATACATCTTGATAAAAGCCCAGATCAGCTGAAACGTGTAGACGTGGATGTGATAACCTGTTGAAAGGTTCTAACTTGAGTCTATGGAAACAGAGCGTCCTGTATTCAAAATAGACTACTAACATTGGTTTGAAAATAACCCGCTAAAGGAAAAAGCAATAACGGAGAGTGCACATTGGAGAAGAGGTAACACGTGACTGCTGCCTACAGAAGACTTAGGTGGATTCCCAGGTGAAAGTATGCTGTAGCGGTATAACTGCCAAACAAACGGCCAGATTGCAAGGTAATCAGCAGAAACGTTTACCCTCAGACCGAAGTGTCCTATCATTACCAGTGAGTTATATGCTGTAAGGTAGCGGAGGTCTGGATTTCCACCAAAATTATAAACTACATTTCATTGATTAATTTACCATCTTTGACTTAACTTTTCAGGAAAAGAAATACTAGATTGAAGTTACACAGAACTGCTAAGGCAGTTTGGCACTGAGACGGAAGCCATAAAGGTCTCTCTCTGGATACCCCCATCTGCGGGTGATCTCGTAAAAACACTTCCTGATTTAGAGACCATTCCCCAAAATGTCTGTCTGCTTAAAAAGTCTGCTCCCCAATTGTCCACTCCTGAGATAAGGATAGCTGATATTTGTCAATTGTAATTCTCTGGCGATGAAAGAAGTGTCTCGAATTCTTCAGTTGGCAGAGAACAGCGAGTTCCGCCCTGTTGATTGAAATAAGCTACCATGGTAATGCAAGTTCAATTGGAAACAGATAAAATGGACGAAATGTAACGGAGGCCACACCAATAGAGCATTGAAAATGTCCCTCAGCTCCAAACTTTTTATAGAAAGATGTGCTTCCTCTGGTCACCAGGTCCCCTGAGCCCTCAGAGAACCCCATACGGCACCCCAGACTGTTAAACTTGCATCTGTCATTAGAATCTCCAAAGGTCATCTTAGGAAGCACACACCCTGAGAAACAGGATTCTGAGATAGCCACCAGGAGAGAGACTCTCTTGTCCAGTCGGATTACTTGAGACAGGTCTGTGTGGTTCCTTTTCCACTGACCTAGCAAACACAACGGTCTCAGATGTAAATTGAGCAAGCGAAATAGTATACAGAGCCGTCACCAGGCCTACTACCTCCATACACTGAGCCTCTGAGGGGCACAGAGTAGATTGAAGACGAGAGGCAGCCTGAAGCTTCTCCCGTTGGCCTGTGAATAAAAAGGAAATTTATGCTTACCTGATAAATTTATTTCTTCTACGATATGACGAGTCCACGGATTTAATCCATACTTGTGGGATTTATCCTCCTGCTAAGAGGAAGTGGCAAAGAGCACCACAGCAGAGCTTTATATATAGCTCCTCCCTTCCCTCCACCTCCAGTCATTCGACCGAAGTTAGGAAGAGAAAGGAAAAGCCAAAAGGTGCAGAGGTGACTGAAGTATAAAAAATATAATCTAAACTTGTCTTAAAAATAACAGGGTGGGCCGTGGATTCGTCATATCGTAGAAGAAATAAATTTATCAGGTAAGCATAAATTTCCTTTTCTTCTACAAGATATGACGAGTCCACGGATTTCATCCTTACTTGTGGGATACAATTCCAAAGCTACAGGACACGGATGAAAAGGGAGGGACAAGACAGGGACCTAAACGGAAGGCACCACTGCTTTAAGAACCTTTCTCCCGAAACCAGCCTCAAAAGAAGCAAAAGTATCAAATTTGTAAAAAGTGTGAAGAGACGACCAAGTTGCAGCCTTGCAAATCTGTTAAACAGAAGCATCATTTTTAAATGCCCATGAGGAAGCCACAGCCCTTGTAGAATGAGCCGTAATTCTTTCAGGAGGCTGCTGTCCAGCAGTCTCATACGCCAGACGGATGATACTCTTCAGCCAAAAAGAAAGAGAGAGGTAGCCGTAGCTTTCTGACCCCTACGCTTTCCAGAAAAAAACAATGAATAAAGAAGATGATTGACGGAAATCCTTAGTCGCCTACAAGTAAAACTTCAGGGCACAGACCACATCCAAGTTATGCAACATACGCTCCTTCTTAGAAGGGTTAGGACATAATGAAGGAACAACACTTTCCTGATTAATATTGTTATTAGAAACAACCTTAGTAAGGAAACCAGGTTTGGTACGTAAAACCCCCTTATCAGAATGGAAGATAAGATAAGGCGAATCACATTGTAACGCTGAAAGCTCCGAGACTCTACGAGCAGAAGAAATAGCAACCAAAAACAAAACTTTCCAAGATAACAACTTATATCTATGGAATGCATGGGTTCAAACGGAACCTCTTGAAGAACATTAAGAACTACATTCAAACTCCAGGGTGGAGCAATTGGTCTAAACACATGCTTAATTCTGGTTAGAGCCGGACAAAAAGACTGAACGTCTGGAACATTTGCCAAACGTTTGTGTAGCAAAATTGATAAAGCAGAAATGTGTCCCTTTAAGGAACTTGCTGATAACCCTTTCTCCAATCCTTCTTGGAGAAAAGACAGAATCTTGGGAATCCCAACTCTACTCCATGAGTATCCCTTGGATTCACACCAAAAAAATATTTACGCCATATCTTATGATAGATCTTTCTAGTGACAGGCTTACGTGCCTGAATCAAAGTATCAATGACCGAATCAGAGAACCCCTGCTTAGATAAAATCAAGCGTTCAATCTCCAAGCAGTCAGTTGCAGAGAAACTAGATTTGGGTGTTGGAAGGGTCCCTGAATGAGAAGGTCCTGCCTCAATGGAAGCTTCCATGGCGGCAGAGAGGACATGTCCACTAGATCGGCATACCAAGTCCTGCGAGGCCACTCAGGCGCAATTAGAATTAGTAAAGCCCTCTCCTGATTGATCCGAGCAATCACCCGAGGCAGGAGAGCAAACGGTGGAAACACATAAGCTAGGTTGAACGACCAAGGCACTGCCAAGGCATCTATCAGTTCGGCCTGAGGATCCCTTGACCTGGATCCGTATTTGGGAAGCTTGGCATTCTGACAAGATGCCATCAGATCCAACTCTGGTCTGCCCCACCTGAGGATCAGAGCTCCCACTCCACCGGATGAAACGTCTGTCTGCTTAAAAAGTCCGCTACCCAGTTGTCCACTCCTGGGATGTAGATTGCTGACAGATAACAAGAGTGGGCCTCCGCCCACCGAATTATCTTGGATACTTCTGTCATCGCCAAGGAACTCCTTGTTCCTCCCTGATGATTGATGTAGGCCACAGTCGTGATGTTGTCCAACTGAAAGCGAATGAATTTGGCCGAAGCCAACTGAGGCCACGCCTGAAGCGCATTGAATATTGCTCTCAATTCCAGAATATTGATTGGAAGAAGTGACTCCGACTGAGTCCACACAACCTGAGGGAATTCCAGACTGCACCCCAACCTAGAAGGCTGGCGTCCGACGTCACTATCACCCATTAGGGTCTGTGAAAGCATGTCCCTTGGGGACAGATGATCCTGAGACAACCGCCAAAGAAGAGAGTCTCTGGTCTCCTGGACCAGATCTATCTGATGGGATAAATTTGCATAATCTCCATTCCACTGTCCTAGCATGCACAGTTGCAGTGGTCTGAGATGAAATCGAGCAAACGGAATGATGTCCATTGCCGCTACCATCAATCCAATTACCTCCATGCACTGAGCCACTGATGGCCGAGGATTGGACTGAAGGGCTCGGCAAGTATTGAAAATCTTTGACATTCTGACTTCCATCAGAAAAATCTTCATGGAAATAAAATCTATCAGAGTTCCCAAGAAGGGAACCCGTGTTTGTGGAATTAGTGAACATTTTTCTAGATTCACTTTCCATCCGTGAGTTCTCAGAAAGGACAACACCGTGTCTGTATGAGATCTTGTCCGATGATAAGTCGACGCCTGGATCAGAATATCGTCCAGATAAGGCGCTACTGCAATGCCCCGCGGCCTGAGAACTGCCAGAAGGGACCCTAGGACCTTTGTGAAGATCCTGGGTGCTGTGGCCAACCCGAAGGGAAGAGACACGAACTGAAAATGTTTGTCCAGGAAGGCAAACCTTAGGAACTGATGATGATCCTTGTGGATAGGAATATGAAGGTATGCATCCTTCAAGCCCACGGAAGTCATGTATTGACCCTCCTGGATCATTGGTAAAATTGTTCGAATAGTCTCCATCTTGAAGGATGGGACTCTGAGAAACTTGTTTAGACATTTGAGATCTAAAATGGGTCTGAACGTTCCCTCTTTTTTGGGAACCACGAAAAGATTTGAGTAAAACCCCTGTCCCTGCATTTTTAGCCGCCAACTTAGCAATTTGAAAGGCGGCATCTGTGATAAAAGAATTAGCCAGCTTGAGAGCCTTAATTCTATCTAAAATATCCTTTAAAGGAGTCTCAGTCTTAAGAGACTCTTCTAAGGCATCAAACCAGAAAGCCGCCGCAGTAGTAACTGGTACAATGCAGGCTGTCGGTTGTAAAAGGAAACCCTGATGAATAAATAACTTTTTTAGAAGACCCTCCAATTTCTTATCCATAGGGTCTTTGAAAGCACAGCTGTCCTCAATAGGAATAGTTGTACACCAGGGTAGATATAGGTCCCTCCACCTTAGGGACTGTCTGCCAAGAGTCCCGAACGGTGTCAGATATGGAATACATTTTCTTAAAATTAGGAGGAGGAGAGAACGGTATACCCGGTCTGTCCCATTCCCTCTTTATAATCTTCTAAATCCTCTTAGGAACCGGAAAAACATCAGTGTAAGCAGGTACCTCTAAGTATTTGTCCATTTTACACAATTTCTCTGGTGGTACCATAATAGGGTCATAGTCATCCAGAGTCGCTAAAACCTCCCGAAGTAACAGGCGGAGGTGTTCAAGCTTAAATTTAAAGGGCATAATGTTCGAATTTGTCTGAGGTAACACTTCCCGTTTCCGAAAGTTCTCCTTCAGACAAAAGTTCCCTGACCCTCAACTCAGATCCCTGTGAGGGTACATCGGAAATAGCCAAAAAAGCATCAGAGGACTCAGTATTCACATTGATTCCTGTCCTACTGCGTTTGCCCTGTAACACTGGTAACATAGATAATACCTCAGTAAGGGTAGTTGACATAACTGCAGCCATATCCTGAAAAGTAAATTAGACGCGGTTGAGGAACTCGGCGTAGCTTGGGTGGGCGTTAAAGGTTGTGACACTTGGGGAGAATTTGGCGGCATATCCTGATTCTCTTCAGACTGAGCAGGAGCGAGCTGCACTTAGTCTTATGGCGCGGTCGGGCCGGGCTGTGACTATATAACAGACCCGCTCAGCAGTCCCTTTAAACTTTAAAAGATAACCTTTTTTACTGTAATAGTGAAAAAACGTGTCCCAGTAGCTAAACAGAACAAAATTCGTACAGCCCTACACCTCAGCAACAAAATTCGGACAGCCCTACAACCTACCTGCCAAACAGACTCACTCCCTGGTCTCTTAGAGCTTGAACGATCTGGATGTGCAATAATTTAAAGTGCCCACTTTCCTCTGAGATCACTGATTCCAGAATAAAAAAAATGTTAGTACTTACCTTTGTATTCTGCCCGACAGCAGGGCAGCTCAGCTGGTTTAGGAGGTCCCCCCCCCCCCTATAGCCCTGAGTTAAGTGTGCTTAGGCTATCAGGAGAAGGGCAGCATAAATGTATAGGAGGCGCAGTAAAAATTATGTCCCACCAGTTCCTATTGCTCTAAAGTAACCAAAAGTTCTACTGAAGAGACTGATATGGACTACGGCTACACCCTAGAACAAAGCAGCACAATCTTGCACTACTTTAAAAATAATAAACTCTTGATTGAAGAATCTATTCTAACACCTAACTTTACCTCTTCCTAGCACTAACGTAGGCAAAGAGAATGACTGGAGTGGGAGGGAAGGGAGGAGCTATTTAACAGCTCTGCTGTGGTGCTCTTTGCCTCCTCCTGCGGACCAGGAGGTGAATATCCCATAAGTAATGAAGATGATCCGTGGACTCGTTGCGCCTTTAAAAAGAAAAGCAGAAATGTAAGCTCAAGAGTGTGCACGTGTCTGCAGCACTATATAGCAGCAGTTTTGCAACAATGTTAAACATTAGCAGTAACACTAGATGGCAGCAATATTTCCTGTCCTGTAGTGCTTCAGGCATGTGCACGCTACCTACCTAGGTATCTCTTTAACAAAGAACAACATGAGAATGGAACATTTTTGATAATAGCAGTAAATTGGAAACTTTTGAAAATTTTTATTTTCTATCTGAATAATAAAATGTTTAATGTCCCTTTAAAGTACCAAAAGTAGTTTCTCCATGTGAGATCGAGATTGAACCAATATGTCGTCCAAGTAAAGAGCTGAAGCAATCCCTTGTAGTCTGACTACAGCAAGAAGAGCTCCCAGGTTCTTTGTAAAGATTCTTGGAGCTGTAGCTAAACTAAAAGGTAGAGCTATGAACTGATAGTGATTTTCCAAGAAGGCAAACCGAAGAAATTGATAGTGATCTCTGTGAATGTAAAAATATGCATCCTTTAGATCAGAGGTGCCCAATAGGTCGATCACGATCTAACAATAAATCGCAAAGGCGCAGCTGGTAGATCACAGTCGAATCTGTAATGCTGCAAAAAAATAATGTATTTTAAAAAATGTATTTAAAAAAAAATGTATGCACTCAAGTGTGCTGTGGAGGGCTGGGGTGTGAGCGCTCAAAATGTATGCGATGGAGGGCTTGGGTGTCAGAGCGCTCTGTTGCCGATGTGTCAAGTGTAAGTTCTGGCCTGGCTCACTGATCCACAACAAATATGAAGCTAATATATTGCCAACATGCAGATAACACAGCCCATCTTCTGTGGACCGGGTGTGGATGACTCCGGTCCACATATTCACCACCTCCAGCGCAACCCAACCAGGCAGGATTTAATTTTGACTGCACAGTCAGTGCAGCCATAATCAGAGGCGGCAGCATACTGGTGTGGTGGCGCGTCTAATTAGTTACTAGCTGTAGTAGTAAGGAAAGTTGGAAATCTGGATTATTCAGGAAATTAGTCAGCATACATCCAGTGTGTCCGCAATACAAGGCAAGAAACTACTCTGCAACATCGACTCCCAAGTAGGTAGGTACTAGTTTGCAATAAATACTTCATGCCACAAATTGACATAGTTAACCGACATAGTTAACCATAGTTAACCGACACACTGGATTAAATTGCACACACACTCTGGGGCCCCAACTGCCCACCAGCCTGCACACACCACCCCTCTGCCAAATCCACATTTTATATAAATCACACAGGGTCATCTGTAACTTATATTAATGTGGCTTAAAATCAAGGCAGGATGCATAAGTCAGATATGACCCTGTGTGATTATATACAATGTTTTACATCTGAAGCACTTTTCTTGCATGGGTTCAGACTGTAGAAACCTCAAACCATTTTAGAGGCCCTCTAAAAATGGTGTGAGGCTTTTACAGTCTGAACCCATGCATTCAGAGCAACAGAAAAGTGCCTCAGATGTAAAAAAGCCATGATGTCCGCCATGCGAGCTGGGACCGGAAAAACCTCCAGAGTCCTGGGAGAGACATCATAAACCCTATCTAGTTTAGGGATCTTGGGTTTGTCAGAAGGCTTAGGTTCTGGTACCTCCAAGGTCTACATTACCTCCTTGAGTAGAAAATGAAGGTGCTCAAGCTTAAATCTGAAAGAAACCTCAGATTCCCCTGGCTTAGTGGATGAAGTAAGAAATTATGGTATAATTCATTGGTATAATTTAAATTAACAAGATACTCACTTGGAATGTCATGGTGCCAGACGTCATTACAACGAGGACAGTGTGGATCTTTTTGACCTTTAAAGTATCTCCCAACACAAGGCAAATGCATTGGGATCCCACATGTGTCACACATCTGACTCTGAAAACAGAAATTATTTTATAAAAAAACTTTTATTTAAAGCAACTGTATAAATACAAATCAATTTCACAATGCACAACTATTTGATGCAGGTTAAGCTGTCACACTTCGGTATTAAAAACATTATTTTAATGAATTTTCAAACTGCTTTCTTATTGTTTAGTCAGACATATTACAAGATGGACAAAAACTTTAATTTAAGTAGTTCACAGTACAAACGTTCTCTATATAAAAGGAGCTATATTTTCACTGATCAACCAAGAAAACTTTGTTTGCTTATTTGTACCTAATAAGGTATATTTAACCCCTTAACCCAATTGGATATATATATATATATATATATATATATATATATATATATAAAATATATATATATATATATATATATATATATAAAATATATATATATATATATATATATAAAATATATATATATATATATATAAAATATATATATATATATAATATATAAAATATATATATATATATAATATATATATATATATATAAAATATATATATATATATATATATAAAATATATATATATATATATATAAAATATATATATATATATATAAAATATATATATATATAAAATATATATATATATATAAAATATATATATATATAAAATATATATATATATAAAATATATATATATAAAATATATATATATATATATATATATATAAAATATATATATATATAAAATATATATATAAAATATATATATATATATATATATATATATATATATATATATATATATATATATATATATATATATATATATATATATATATATATATATACATACATACATACATACATACATACATACATACATACACACACGTCTTGCAGTACGAAGCTCATCATACCGCATGACACATATACGTCCGAGCTGCAGGAAGCTCCAGCTCTGTAGTTCATAAATTCAAGGCATCTGCCTGCATATGGAACCGGAGCACAATCGATGCTACAGTTCCATATGAAGGCAGTTGCCTGATCATTACAGACGGTGACACTGTGTGTGTCACCATCTAACGATCATCTGCTGGTGCCGGCAGGGAAACTGGGAGGAGGGTGGGCGGTCCAGCAGCAAAGGATGAGGAGGAAATGGGATTGGTCCTACACTAGAAGAAAACAAAAGTGGGGATGGGGGACCACTACACTACAGAATATATATATATATATATATATATATATATATATTTTATTTATAGGTACAGCTGCCAGTACTAAAGATGGCCGTAATTAGTGAGAGGGTTAGAGAGCTATTGGGGGACGGGGACGGTTGAGGAAGATCACTACACTGTAGAAACAAAAATATAATAAGAAAAAAACTAAACTGCATACTGTACAACTGTCTTCCAGCACCTAAGATGTTGGTGAGTGAGGGAAGAGAGCTGTTTGAGAGGGATCAGGTAGGGTCCAGAGGGTGGGGGGGTAATCTCTACACTAAAGCTAAAATTAACCTTTCAAGCTACCCGATTAAGTGTGGTGCACAGCTGCAATTAGCGGCCTTCTGTCAAAGCCATGTATGTATTTCTAAACAAAGGGGATCCCAGAGAAGCTTTTACAATCATGTGTCATGATTGCACAAGCGGTATGCAAATAATTTCAGTGAGAAACCCAAAGTTTGAGAAAAAAAAAAAAGTTAACTATTTTTTTTTATATGATTGCATTTGGTTGTGAAATTGTAGCATGAAATATACCAAAATGGGCCTACTTAAAGGGACAGTAAAGTCAAAATTAAACTTTCATGCTTTAGATACAACATGCAATTTTAAATAAATTTCCAATTTACTTCACATCAAATTTTGCTTTGTTCTCTTGGTATCTTTTATTGAAGAGTAAAACTAGGTAGGCTAATAAGAGCTCAGGAGTGTGCATGCGTTTTTAGTACTCTATGGCAGCAGTGTTTTGCAAAATTTGTAGTTTTGTGATACAATGTTGCAAAACACTGCTGCCATAGAGTACTTAACACATGCACGCTCCTGAGCTCTTATGAGCCTACATAGTTTTACTCTTCGATAAAAGATACTAAGAGAAGTAAATTGAAAAGTTGTTTAAAATTGCACACTCTATCTGAATCATAAAAATTTAATCTTGACTTTAATGTCCCTTTAATAAAATATTTAAAGTTTTGAAAGGTAAATAAAATTTTAAAAAAATCTGTTTAAATGGAGCGATAGCAAAAATGCTAAATATTCTCCAGTATTTTGGGCAATTTCTTCTCTGAAATTCCCGGTAGCGAAAGGGTTAAGCAATGTAATAACCTCTTAAATTACTGAACCAGGAATGAAGTAGAATGCTGCCGAGAGATAAAACACAGGACAATTATCATACCCTTCAAAAACAAGGGCAAGAGACCCCTTTTTGGATAAATGGGAGCTTCATATTACCAATCATGGCCTCACATCCCTGTCATTGGTAGGTGGTTGCCATAAACATGGCGGTAACCAACCTAATGGAGTGACTTATGTTGGATAGGGAAAACTTTCTTTCAAGTATATCAAGTCAAAAATGTGTAGTGGAATATACAGATCTGAAATTTCATTAAATAGACATTAGGATGAAACAGATTCTTCTTACTGATAATTCATATTAGGAAAATGTAATAATTTATGTTACATACTGAGTAAAAATGCAATAAAACCTAGACTGGAAATGTCCAACAACAAAATCATTCAGAAGACTAATTACAATATAAATAATGTGTTACCTGAATTGCGATGCTATGGCAGATATTGCAAACCTTGACCAAGTCTTGGTACGTGCTTTGTAAATAATGTTCCATCTCCATAATGCAGCGAGTATGAAGAGTATATTCTCCATCTCTCTGTTCAAAAGAATGAGCATTACATATTTACTTAGACATACCATAATGAATACAAGTATAATTGAAGCAGCTCATATAAATGTGTTTAAATAGTCTAGTCATAATTAAACTTTAATGATTCAAATAGAGCAGCAATTTTAAGCAACTTTCTAATATACTCTAATGTATTATCAATTTTTCTTCGCTCTCTTGGTATCTATTTAAAATAAAAAAAGTAGGCATAGGAGCTGGCCCATTTTTGGTTCAGTACCTGGGTAGCACTTTCTGATTGGTGTCTAAATGTAGCCACCAATTAACATGCACTACCCAGATGCTAAACCAAAAATGGGCTGGCTCCTAACCTTACATTCAAATAAAGATACCAAGAGAACAAAAAAAATAATAAGAGGAGGAATAAATTAAAAAGTTGCTTAAAATTGCATGCTCTATCTGAATAGTGAAAGTTTTTGGCTAGACTATTCCTTTAAAGAGACAGTAAAGTAAAAATGTATGATCATGATCAATAATATAAATTGGAGCATCTATTACCATTTTTATCCCCCCTCCGTGCCCTGCAAAACGTATTCTGTCTATGACGTTTTGATCCCTTAGCCAATCCGCTGTGTTGCCATACTGCAACAAGCATGAACAACTCTACAACATCTGTTTTATTTTTTCTATTGCAGAGCTGTGTGGCAAGACAGGAGATTGGATAAGGGATCAAAAAAGTCACAGATAGAGAAAAAAATTTTTAAAAAAAATGATACTTGCCAATAAAATTTCTATCTGTGACATTTCAATCCCTTATCCAATCTGCTGTCTTGCCATAAAGCTCTGCAATAGAAAAAATAAAACAGGCGTTTTAGAGCTGTTCATGCTCGTTCGCATATGGCAAGGCAGCAGATTGGATAAGGGATCAAAACGTCACAGATAGAAAAAAAAAAACAAAGCAAAACAAACCTCTGAATTTATACTTACCGATAAATATCTCTCTTTCAGGGTGAGGAGACTCCATGTGGGATATATTTCCTGCCACTAGGAGGAGGTCAAGAACCCTCACAAGAGCTTTAATCCCTCCCACCTACTCTCCCCATTAATTTTACATATAGCCAAGCAGAGGCGATGGAAAAAGGTAGGAAAAACAGAAAGCGGGGGTTAAGAGGTGCAAATAAGAACTATTGCCCACCTAGTAAAAATGCGGGAGGGTCCTATGGTCTCTCCTCATCCTGAAAGAAATTTATTGGTAAGCATAATTTTTTTCTTTTTGTAAGATGTAGAGTCCAAAAGAGTCCATAGCATGTGGGATACAATACGCAAGCTGAGAGTGGGTAGGGCAAAATGATGGCAGTTCCTATTTGCCAGACACTGCCGCCTGTAGGACTTTCGTGCCAAAAGCAGTTTCGGAAGAAGCATAAATATAAAAATAATAGATTTGGAAAAAAGGTATGGAGAAGACCAAGGGAGCAACATTTCCGGAAGGGCCAAGTTGTAGATACAGACCTAGTAGAATGAGCAGTTATTCATTTTGGAGGAGGTTCTCCTGCAACCAAGTAAGCTTTACAAATAGTCTGATTTAGAAACAACGCCAAGGCCACCGCTGTAGACTTTTGAGCCTTTCTAGGACATGAAAAGAGGACAACCAAACTAGAAGTCTGTCTAAAGTCTTTAGTAGCCTAAAGATAAGATTTTAAGGCTCTGACTATATCCAAATTGTGAAGTAGGTGTTCCTTAGGGTTAGAAGGAACAGAGAAGAAACAACAATTTCCTGATTAATATTTTCTGAAAACACTACCTTCTGTAAAAATCCCACTTTATCTTGATGAAAAATCAAAAAGGGGTAATCAGAAGACAGGGCAGATAATTCAGAAACTCTTCTAGCAGAAGAAATGGCTAGAAGATAGAGAACCATTCATGACAATAACTGTAGATCTAAATAGTGCATAGATTCAAAAGGGGGACCTTGCAGGGAGAGAAATAACAGTGAATTCTCACCAAGGCTTGGACAAAAGTTTGAACATCAGGTAATGTGGCCATTTTTTTGTGAAACAAAACTGATCATGTCAAAATCTGACCTTTTAAAGAACTAGCCAATAATCCCTTATCTAGTCCATCTTGAAGGAACTGAAGAATTCTAGGGATTCTAAAACATTTCCAAGAGAAACCTCTAGAACACCACCAAAGTAGTAAGCTTTCCAAATCTTATGATACATTTTCTGAGTGACAGGCTTTCTGGCTTGCAGTAAAGTAGAGATAACAGAATCTGAGTAACCTACATTTTTAAAAACGTGTTGTTCAACCTCCACGCCATCAAATTCAGAGATTTGAGATCCGGCTGATACAGGGATCCTTGAGATAGCAGATCTTTCCTTAGGGGTAAGCCCATGGAGGAAGAGATGACATCGGTATTAGGTCTGCATACCAAGTTCTGCATGGCCATGCCAGAGCTATGAGAATGACAGAAGCCAATTCCAGTAGGATTCTTGCAATGACTCTTGAAAGAAGAACAAACTGAGGAAATAGATAGGCCACACTAAAGTTCCAAAGGCAGACTAGAGCATTTATCATGTGAGCCCTTGGCTCTCTTGATCTGGCGCAATAAACCCCACCTCAGGACTAACTGATCAAACACCTCCTGATGAAGAGACCATTTCCCTGGATGGATGGACTGCTTTCCAATTGTTTACTCCCAAAATGGGAATGGCTGATACGGTGGGGGTTGTTTTCCTCTGCCCAAGACAGAATGTGAGATAGCATAGCTAAGGGACTTCGATTCTCTCCCTGACGATTGATTTACGTAACAGCAGTGATGTCTGACTGGAATCAAATTCATTTTTCCTGTTTGAGAAGGGGCTAAGATTAAGGGGCCCAAAGAGTTGCACAAAGTTCTAGGATGTTGATAGGTAACCTCACCTCCACTCTTGTGGTTGGTGATAAACTTTTGGGGACATTGACCTCCTAGTGGTCGGAAATATATACCACATGTTATGGACACCTATGGACTCTGCTAATCTTACAAAAGAAAATTAGTTTTGCAGAGCGTAGACACAAGGTGGATAATAATCGTAATAGATCAGGATCTATAACATTATTTTATAAATTAAAGTAAAATAAAAAACAGTCAGGATCCACTTTCACTAAACAGGTTTAAAATATTTGCATGAAAAGGTTAACTAGTGTGCTTTCATATGCATGATAGATTTATTATTGTAATAATGTCCCTTTAAACAAAACCACACACTCAAATGAAAGAACAACTAATACCTCAATAAGCCACTTTTCCTGCACAAAACTCTGCAACAGTTGTTCAGTGTCCTTTTTCCTAATTTTCTTGGTCTGAAGTTGATCAGAAAGATTCAAAATACTTGTGGATGAAGCAAATCCATTGTCTGATAAAATTATTAATTCCACCTACAAAAGAATACATTTAATTGGTAACAGAACATGACAGCTAGAACTTACAAATATTCATTTTTGGCTCTATAATTAAAAGTCAAAAAAGTTAGCTTAGAAGCCAGACCCATTTTTTGGTTCAGAACCTGGGTAGCGCTTGCCGAGTGGTGTCTAAATGAAGCCATCCAATCAGCAAGCGTTAGCCAGGTGCTGAACCAAAAATGGGCCGGCTCCAATACTTACATTCTTGCTTTTTCAGATAGCAAGAAAACAAAGAAAAATTGATAATAGGAGTAAATTAGAAAGTTCCTTAAA
Source organism: Bombina bombina (assembly GCF_027579735.1). Taxonomy (NCBI): domain Eukaryota; kingdom Metazoa; phylum Chordata; class Amphibia; order Anura; family Bombinatoridae; genus Bombina; species Bombina bombina. The sequence continues at coordinate 154,863,034 of NC_069509.1, forward strand.
ATTGCATGTTCTATCTGAATCATGAAAGTTTAATTTTGACTAGACTCACCCTTTAAGACCATAATAATACAATAAAGCAAGCACAATATTAAAATCAACCTAGCTGGCAAACAACCCTTAAAAATAATTTCTTTCTATTTCTTACTAGAGAGCTTAGATATTTTTTTCATGCTAATAAAATCTCTTATGTTAAAACAGTGCTAAATAGATAATTAAAATAATTAAAATAATCCATCTCAGTGACAAACAGTTGTGTGTGTGACATGCAGCCTATACGTATCTAATTCAGCTACAGTGTGTAAGGACGTATCCATTTCAGTGACAAACAGTTGTGTGTGTGTGTGACATGCAGCCTATACGTATCTAATTCAACTAGTGTGTGTGTGTTTGAGAAATACTGTATGTGTTTGCCCATCACTGTGACATGCCATCTTGTTAAACTATGTCACTTGCTGTGCTTAGACAGGCTATCGGTCTGGGTGCTTTAGTACAGTATTCTCCTGTTGCACCATCAGGAAGGTAAATTAAAAAAAAAGAAAAATGAATAAAAATAGCTGAACTTTATTACTTTTTAAAATTTGTATAAAATGTATGAGGTTTAAATTAGAGCATAATAAGTGATCACATTTTTCTTATGTGCCCTATGAATATATGTTTTATCCAAGATATTTATCTTCAAAACAATCATAAAGTCCTTTTATTCATGCCACCGCATAGAATCTACACCACACGCATTATAATAAATATATATGACCGATAGGTAAACTCACACAGCAGCCACTGCTTCAGGATGTGCTATTTCCAGAAGCGCTATCATTACAAGCCATTCCGTGTTATTACTATGTAGCAATGTACAGGCTGTTATGTGTTGCAGCATTGTGGGCTGTGCGTGAGTATGAGCATTGAATATGGGCATTACAGTTATGTTAGAAAGCATGATCCTACTCACGCACAGCCCACAATGCTGCAACACATAATAACCATACATTGCTACAAAGTAATAACACGGAATGGCTTGAAATGATAGCGCTTCTGGAATTTGACAATGCGATCACTGACGGGGCTCAGTCTAAAAAACGGAGGGGGGACAGCTGGCAGGCAAGCAACCAATTAGGAGGAACAGGGTGCTTGGCACGGGGCCCAGTGAGTGAGATTCCCTATTCCCCTGCACAGTTGAACAGTCAGGGAGGGGATTGTAATTGACATGTATTAGCAGCTCCAGCATGGGGGCTGGCTATAAGGACACTAGCTAGGGAGCGAGGAAAAACTCCTTGCTTTGTAGCTAGTGTGTCCTACGAACGTATTCTTATGTAGTGACACTTTATCATCAATTTTATAAACTTTAGCAGAAAAATTGCTAAAGCATGTCGATTACAAACTATTTTTTTTTAATTCTTTATTTGAATACCCCATATTTTTTTGAGTGTATAATGTCCCTTTAAACCCAGGAGCCACCAGGCTCCAAACTTTTTGAGTTATTCTCCATATATCTATAAACAAATATATATGTGGCCTATAAAGTATATCTGGCTCCTAAATTATTCTTACTGGCTAATAAAATTGTCGACCCCTGCATTCTATTGCAACATTATAACCCTTAAATGATTAGTAAAAATGCGCATACAATAAACTACTTGAAAACCCCAATGAGCAGGTAGGTTTATCTTATCTCCCTTTTAGTGTGTGCACTGCTCTAAGCCATTACTGTGTAGTATGTAGCTTGATAAAATTAATTGAGTTACAGATGTAACAGTCTCTCTAGCAATGTTTAAAACAAAACTATGCAAAATAAATATTGAATGTATGTATACAGTATTACAATGTTTCATTTCCATTGATTAAAGTGATGGTAAATGTAACCATTTTAGAACACATTTGATAACAGCTTGATATTACAAATAAAACCACAACAATTTCCCATTAGTTTTTTTTTTATTTGAATTTTTAACTTCGCTCAGTTTGTTACTCTGCCCCCTCATACATCCTGGTTTAGACACAGTGTGATGTAGAGAGAAGTCCCACCAGCTCTCTATGTAGGGAGGAATGCACTCTCCAGTGTCAGAGCAAACCATGCATGCGCAATAGCTCTCTATCCGCTCTGATGTAAACAATGAATCATGAGATTCATTGTTTACTTGTCGGATTGGAGCTTTGATCACCTGAATATATGTTTACATACAGTGAACGCGATTACCCTAGACAAGCACTGCACTATTTAGATGACCTGCTGCTCACTATTGAGTCTCGGCACTCGGTGGGTTCCCATTTTGCAAAGCGCATGTGCGAAAATGCTTGTGCGAGTTTTCCTTTATGTCCCAACAAATAAGTGCATGCGCAGTTAGTAAAAGGGGCATATTGGAGTTAGGGATGGGCTCCAAACAGTTTCTCATTGAAAATATTTTTTTTTTAAAAACTGAGCATCGGCAAAGGGCAGAGGAAGGGGGCAATAGATGGACGCTGCAGAGTGCTAAAAACTGTATTAAAAGGCGATAATTAATGAATAAAAGTTAGGCTACATTTTGATCGTTATAGCGATGCTTCATTGCAAATTACCAAAAAGTTTACATCACTTTAAATGTATTTATGGGAAATTATATTTTGAGTGTAATGTCCCTTTCAGAAGAGACAAAAATGGTAACAAATGCTGAAATAATAGTACTTGCAGTTTTCCGAAACAATTCCAGTTCATTTTCTGCATAATCTGAAGCCATTCGGGTAATTTCATTTTCAGCGAGGTTCACCTATGGCCAGGAGGAGGAAAAAAAAAAAAAAGTTGAAAAATCCCCAAAGTTGTCATTTATGAAGTGTGGTGGTACTTTTTAGATCAACCTAGTCTACTTAAGGAGATATTTTGGGCAGTTAAAATTACCGTTGTCTTGTTATTAGACATTAGATTTTTTTTTTCTCCATGTAAGGCATTCCTTTTTTTTTTTTTTTTTTTTTTTATTTCTATTTTGTATGTAATTTTGATATTTTGTATGTGTCCTGTGTAATTCTGTAAACTGGCTGGTGCAGTGATCGCTTTTTGCTCACTAGGTGCCCGATTATCAAAAACAATTTTTTTTTTTAATTTTTTTTTTTTAGACCTTTTATTTTAATATAGAAGTCTGTGCTTCACATACAGAAGCCTGTGTATTGAGGTAAACAACTCAATTTAAAATTTGTGTTTCTAAAATTATTTGACATACTTCGCCATACCAAAAAGGTTTCTAGATCATCTCGCCTGAGAGAAGAGCTTCAGCTCACTGGGCCCTAAGAATACTTATGTTTGATATTTGTCCACATACCAAGGCATAATAACTTTGTCCATCCTCTTCAGACATTCCTTTCCGTATCTGCATAAAGATAGGCTGTAGATGTTTGTTTATGACACCAATAAAGTCATCTAATTTATCATGCATGTAATGCACTAAAAAAAAAAAAAAAAAAATAGGATAATTTAATACGTTTGAGTTAATATACAATAAAATAAGACAAGAAATGTATACTAACATATCAAATTACTCACATTTTTACTTGGTATTGTATACCTGTCAATGCTTTATATTCACATTTCATGTAAATATATTGTTTCAACAAATTAGAGTACAATATTTTAGAGAGAGAAAAAGGGAATGAGTGATTATTCTTTAAAGATAGACAGACACATTTAATTAAACCAGTAGTAAATGTCTTCACATTTCAGTTTAATTCGGTCAATATTAACAGATGGAAAAAATTAATCTATAAATAATATACAGATGTAATATAAAGAACTCACATAAGACTAAGAAACTGGTGTCATTTTTATTAACCCCTTAAGGAACAGCGACATACCTTGTAAATGATACGTTGTGTTCATTAAGGGGTAGAAGTGAGGGTAAACATTCCCACAATAGAAAGCAAAAAACTGGCAATATTTTAATATACGTTTAAGTTAGCAATATTAGGTTTATTGCGCTCAATGAAAGTTATTCATTCAATCCAATTGCGTTCCGTACGGCAATGGAAAGAGAGAAAAAAAAAAGGCTCACATTGCTGTCTATGTAGAGGGTGGGACCGCTCGTTACATCACTGAATAACAGAATCAGGAAATGTAGGGAGCAGACATACGGTATTTTTTTTTTAAATGTAAATGACCGAAAATAGGATTTGAAATAAAAAAAATCTTAGCGGTTCTAGTAACGAGGGGATATAGATGCAAAAAGTATTTAAAATTGATTCAACTTATCACTAGGTTTAAAAATTTACTAATAGAATTACCAATTTAAACAGTAAATGTATTCAATTCCATCCTCACGTAACTTATAAAGGAAAGGGAATAGACGACTTTTAGGAAACCAAATTTACTCATAGATTGAAAATATTATTAATCACATACTGTTCTCAGTAGCTGAGCGGATGTGAAAAATTAACCATTTGAGTTTAGTGAATTACTCGTACTACTTTCCCTCTTGCATGTGAAGGTCACCTTCCAAACCTCATCTATATTGATACTCCTCCTTATGCTCTAGTAGTTGAATGACAAGAAACCATAAACTACAAGGAAGCAAAAATACCCATAGCACGTGCTCAATTTAAAGCAAGATGCCAGATTGACAGTATGTTTGTTAGGAAAATAGGACTCAGCAGAGCTTGCAAAACCATGCAACAGGTACTGAGGAGCTATGGTGCCATTTAACATAACAATCTTGTTCTTTCAACCTGATGCAAAGTCTGGGTGATATATCTATAATTTTAGGAATCTGGGCTCCCTGGTTAACAGAATCTGTGCCCTACTGCACGCTATGCGAATTAAACACATATCTAGAATAAAAAGGTATAAGCCCGGGACACCTCTTTATAAATCATGGCTTCCTGATACCTAACAATTTTCCAAGCCCCATCCTATTACCTAGAAATCATTGTCCAAAACTACATAACATTTGCTACGGTCTAGACGGCTTAGATAGAACTGGCGTTTATATGAAATACCTACTAACCTTTATGTACTTCACAGCAATGTTTGTGCAATGCCCTTGCTGCAGAGCCCTCCATTATTCCATGGGACATTAGAACTTGTAAAAAACGTTGATGACTCTCATTCATTTTCTCTGCCATGGTTCACTTATTAAAAACAAAATGAAAATAAGAACTATATTTAATTGTTACATGTGTTTCATTTGAATGACTACAATAGGACACTCAAGGATAAGGAAAGCTAGAAAAGGGGAAAGAGAGAGAAAGGAGTTAACATTTTTTATTTTTGCATCTGAAGAGGTTAAACAAACATGTTCCCTCAAACTTTGCTCATTAGCCGCATTCTATTGTAAAGGAACTTTAAAGGGACAGTCGTCACCATAATTTTTGTTGTTTAAAAAGATAGATAATCCCTTTATTACACATTCCCCAGTTTTGCATAACCAACACAGTTATATTTATACACTTTTTACCTCTGTGATTACCTTGTATTTAAGCCTCTGCAGACTGCCCCCTTATTTCAGTTCTTTTGGCAGACATGCATTTTAGCCAATCAGTGTTGGCTCCTAGGTAACTTCACATGCATGAGCACAATGTTATCTATATGAAACACATGAACTAATGCCCTCTAGTGGTCAAAATGCATTCAGATTAGAGACCGTCTTCAAGGTCTAAGAAATTAGCATATGAACCTCCTAGGTTTAGCTTTTAACTAAGAATACCAAGAGAACTAAGCAAAATTGGTGATAAAAGTAAATTGGGAAGTTGTTTAAAATTACATGCCCTATATGAATCATTAAAGGGACACTGAACCCCAATTTTTTCTTTTGTGATTCAGATAGAGCATGCAATTTTAAGCAATTTTTTAATTTGCTCTTATTATCAAGTTTTCTTCATTCTCTTGATATGTTTATTTGAAAATCATGAATGTAAGTTAAGATGCCGGCCCATTTTTGGTGAACAACCTGGGTTGTCCTTGCTGATTGGACAGCACCAATAAAAGTGCTGTCCATGGTTCTGAACCAACAATTTGCTGAGTCCTTAGCTTAGATGCCTTCTTTTTCAAATAAAGATAGAAAGAGAAGTAAATTAGAAAGTTGCTTAAAATTGCATGCTCTATCTGAATCATGAAAGAAAAAAAATGTGGTTTCAGTGTCCCTTTAAAGGTTTTTTTGGACTTGACTGTCCCTTTAAGCACCCAATAAGTTCAGTCACTTTATGTCATTCCTCCTTTTAAGGAAGTTTACTATGAAATCTTGCAAATTGATGGTGAAATCCCATGAGATTACAGTAAAACAAAAGTGTGAACTCAACACATAATGCTGTTAGCTGTTTTTTCTTCATCATACAAATGAAAGTAAAAAACAGTAGCTGAAGAATAACTGCTCAAAAAGCACTTACACTGGTGAGTTGAAAATTTTTTGAGGTAAAATATCTTCCTTTTTTACAGAGATGTTCATGTGATATTTTCTAGTTAGCTTTTTACAGAAATAATTTACCACTTTCAAGTCTTTTAGCATAAGGGAAACGTCCCTTTAAACCATTCACACCGTTAGGACATTTCATGCCGTCCTAATAACACTGGGCTTTAACGCCGTTAGGATCGCATGGAACGTCCTTACCATACATGGCGTCCAGCGACTTCCCCTTTTGACGAAATCAGCATAGGCAGTAATCCATGATCCATTCCCAGCCTTACGATCGCATCGCCGATCACATGATTTCATTTTTACTAATAGTGAAGTTACAATGACATTATTAAAGTGATTGTAAAGTTTCAGGAATTAAAGCCTAGTGTCTAAAAATACTCTTAAAAACAAGGGCACTTTAATTCATTAAACTTTACACACGCTTTTAGAAAAATACTTACCTTTTCGTTACGGTAAACATACCGCCGATCCGCTGCCAGCATCTCTGACTGTATTTTGCATATTGATGACGAATCCAGCTTCCTCCAATCGTTGCCTGTCCCATGAGCTGGACGCCAATGGGGGCACGCATCGGAGGAAGCAGGATTCGTCATTGATCTGCAAAATACAGAAGATGCGGGCAGAGATTCAGCGGTATGTTTAACGTAATAAAAAGGTTTTTGGTTTTTTTAAAAGCGTGTGTGTAAAGTTTAATGAATTAAAGTGCCCCTATTCTAAGAGTATTTTTAGATACTGGGCTTTAATTGATTAAAAACTTTACATACAAGTCTTTAAAGTGATTGTATCAATGAGGAAAAACCTACGCAGGGTAGTTAAAAACTATTATAGTAGAAAAGTTATAAGCTTGAACGTGCTAGAGCATGTAATTTTAACAGTAACAATGTCGTGTTTATCCCCCGCAATATGGTTAAACACATAGTTAAAGTACCACCATGGAAACACAGAGGGGACACACGGCCACTGACTCAATCAGCAGCACTAGTCACTACCACTGCTGATTGGGTGACCTGCAGTTTTGTCTCCAGAGCACTGCTGGGTCAGAAAGGCACTTTGCAGGGATTAAAGCTATAACATTGCTGGGTTGCAAGTGTTAAAATTGTATGCTCTATTCACAGCATGTCATTTTTTTCCACTATAAATTGCCCTTTACAACTCCCTACACGTAAGCGACAAGTAAGGCTTTATATGCAAGTGAATTCTTCTCTCAAAAGGAAGAAATAAGCAACCCAAAAGGCATGACTAGTCTTTACTGAACCCACTTGTCACAACTAACTCTACTGATCAGACTGTGCAGGTGAGGCTGTGACTGAGATGCAAGGATGAAAGGGCCAATAAAACACTTTCTAAGCTATTCTAGCTCTAGAAAGTACAAAAATACCTTTTATTACCACCCACTAACTAAACGTTGCCACCACCTTATGATTATTATATGGGAAATCCTAAGGAAAAACCCAGAACAGATTTAAAAATCCCAAAACACAATTTGGGAAAAAGCAATTTAAAATAAAAAAAAAACACAGTACAGCTATTGCCAGTCTTTTCGGTAACGTGAATTCAAATGTTAAGATTAAATAATCAAAAACTATAATAAGAAATGTATACAAAAAGTATGTGGTTGCAATAGTTATAAAAGCAAAAGGGATTCTTGGTCACTCACGCACTTTCAGCAGAAAAATGCTCTCCAGCAAATGACAATTTGAGTAATATTCCCAACTATATACAAGGGAAAAACAGCTCAGGTTCCTAAATCAGCCTCTCTGGGTTGGGGGGGGGGGGGGGAGTGTATGGGTAGGAGAAATCAACCACCAGCTTTTATGACCAATGCATTCTAAGTTAAAGAAAGTCCTGAATTTATTCAGTTAGCATAACTTTTGCACAGGCACACAATTTACCTGTAAGGTAGTCCAGTAAAGTCTTTAGGCTGCACAAACCATTCTGATATTAAAGTGAATGTAAATTTTGATGCTAAAGTGCCCGGTTTTTAAAACTGATTAAAAACAGGGGCACTTTAATTCATACAAATTTACATTTCACTCCTGTTGTGACAAAAAAAAAACTTACTTTTTAAACTTCACAGCAGCTCCAGCTTTCTCCGGTCTCACAAGCCATTTCTGATGTCAGAAATGATTGATAGGTCATTCTCCAATCACAGCTTCCCCCACGGGGGATTCAGTGTCTGATTCACTGCTGTGATTGGAGGAAGCCGATGCCTCATTTTAGACCCAGGAAGAGTCTTTGAAACAGGTGGAGGAAGCTGGAGCTGCTGTGAAGATTAAAATGTAAGGTTTTTTTTCACAACAGGAGTGAAATGAAAATTTTTATGAATTAAAGTGCCCCTGTTTTTAATCAAAGTTTTAAAAACCGGGCACTTTAGCATCAAAATTTACATTCACTTTAAACACCATATATCTTGAATCTTCCATTCTTTTTTTTTGTTCCAAGGCATCATTATAAAAGTATATTTCTTTACAAGGCTAGTTATCCTGTTAATGACCCTTAGATCTTTGTATTAGCGACAAACTGTTTTTAATAAACTATGTCAAGTTTAATTTGCATTTATAAGGCTCTGCAAATACATCAGGGTTAGTGAGATGCATCTCCAAGCTTCACAGAGGATCACTAGAGTGGATTCCTAAGTCAAAGTTACAAAAACATTAAAAGGGATCTGAAACATTTTTATGTTGCGATTCAGATAGCGCATGTGATTTTAAACAACTTTCTAATTTACTTCTATTATTTTTTCTTTGTTCTCTTGGTATCTTTTACTGAAAAGAAGGGATATATGCTTAGGAGACTGCCCATGTCTGGAGCACTATATGGGCAGCAGTTTTGCAAAATGGCAGCACTATTTCCTACCATGTAGTACACCAGATGCCGACCTAGGTATCTCAACTAGAGCTGCAACAACTAATCGTCCTAATCGATAATAATCGATTATGAAAATAGTTGTCAACGAATCTCATAATCGATTAGTTGGTTTGCAATTAGTTGGTCTGTGCACAACACCAGCTGCTTCACTCCAATGAGCTCCTGCACATGATATTGTGTTTTATGGTTATGTCCTTGGCCTTAAGGACGTTTACAGCAGTGATGTGCAGTCACTAGAGGCAGGTGAGGCAGTGCTTCACCTCTCATATGGGCAAAAATAAATATATATTTTTTATTGGCTTTAAAAAAATAAAAAAAATTGCTATTTTTTTTCCCCAGCATTTTTTTTTCACAGCTACATGTTGTGCAATGGAGAGGCACAAGCAGGTCTGCCCACCATTACACAACATGCTGCGCCATCTACTGGATGAAAGTGGTTAAGATCATTGCATGGCCCATTATCTGCTTATTTGAGGCAGTCCCATTTGGGCTGACCCAATCCAGTGAGAGGCATTAGTAAGTGGAATTTAGGGTTGGGGCTGGATGTTAAATCATATAAAACAAAACAAAAACGGGAAAAAAACAACTTTCATTTATTTTGTTGCTGTCCTGTGAAGCTGACAGCTTTGCTAAAGTGAAAAAGAGAGTTCTGTTCTTCCCCTCTAAGTGCAGTGGAATGTTCCACTGTCACTTCCTGAATCCTTACAGAGCAGGAAAGGGAGAGAGAGCACTGTTTCATTCACATTTCATTGTAGTAAGTGCTGCAGCTGTAGATTTTACTGAAATGGATTCTTTTAGTGAAAATGATAATTTAATGAATGTGGTTTAGTGTTTTTGTTGAATTGTGTTCAGATACAGCTCATTAACAGGGGGGGGCAGTAAGTGAGCATAACCCAATACTGACAGGAAGTCAAAGGGTCAATTCAAATTTAAATCCATAATTTAAAACCCAGAGTTTGAAGCTATGTGTGCAGTGTCCACATTATTTAAATTAAAGTTTTTGACATTGAATATTGCTAAGCCTCCCTTTTTCATGGTTATTTGATTTAATTAACTCCATATATGTTATGTCTGTTCAGTCAGAGGATGCAGGATCTATTTTTACTTTTCTCTGTGTCTCCATTTATTTAAAGACTGCTGTTAACTTGTAATTCACAAATCAATTGAAAGCTGTTGCATTGTGTTTTTAATATGTGCTGCTTTTATACAAGTTTACATTAACACTAACATCATTCCCACCTTTGCAGTCCCCACCTCCTGTTTCTCACCCTCCTACCCATTTAGATTGTAAGTTCCCACAGGAACAGGGCTCCCAATTCCTCCTGTATTTGTTTGTTAAATTTTGTCTGGTGTCTCATATCGTACTGTCTTTTTATCTTTGTTACCTATGAACAGCGCTGCGGAATATGTTGGCGCTTTATAAATAAAGAATAATAATAATAATAATAATAATTATTAATAAAAAGGAGATGAGTCATTTAAAAAATATATGTAATTATTGCAGTTAAATGTTTTTAGAAATAATGCCACTGTAAAGTAACTGGTTAAACACATATTCAAAGGGAGACATTTAAAATTAAACTTTCATGATTGAGGTAGAGCATGCTATTTTAATAGACTTTTCTAGTTATTTCTATTTTGAGAATTAGCATAAACTGTTACTGGCCCCATGTCAGCAAATCAAATTAGTTTTTGAAAGGAACATGAAAGTCATAATTACATTTCCATCATTCAGATAGAAATTGCACACAAAAAATAAATAAATAAACTTTCTATTTTACTTTTATTATTATGTACTTCATTCTTTTGGTATCCTTTGGTGTCCTTTGTTGAAGAGCATACCTAAGTGGGATGTGCACGTGCATATGAACACTATATTGCAGCAGCTGTGTTGGCAGTATTGATAACTTTGTGTAAAACTTGTATGGTAAATTATTTATATTTTTACAATACAGTAGTGAGTAGAGAAGAGATTGTGTATCATTCCAATTGCTTAGTAACTGGCACTGTGCCACATAATTGTGTGTGTGGGGGTGTCAGTGAGCAGAGTATGTGTGCTTTATTCTGCAGGTAATCAATACATTTCCGATGAGCTGGTGCTTTAGTGCAGTGTTTCTCAAAAATGGTCCTCAAGTACCCCCAATAGGCCAGGTTTTCATTATAGCTGAATCAGTGCACAGGTGAAGTAATCAGCTGATCAGTAACTCAGTGGTTACTAACTTGCTCTCACCCATCACCTGATTATGTCACCTGTGCACTGGTTCAGCTATCATTTAAACCTGCCCTGTTGGGGGTACTTGCGGCCCTCTGTACATGTGTTTCTCCGGCGTATCATATCTAGTGCCTCACCAGCTTCTGACCTCACTGCACGTCACTGGTTTACAGACGTCTACTTTTCACTTTTTCAAGACAGTATACGTTTACAACTACCCCTGGCTTATGTGCAACCCAGATATAATAGTCATCATTTGGATTGTTATTTGGTGATTTGGAACTATGCTTTTCATGATATAGTGCCAAGCTTATTGTTTACACCTTGCCCCTAGATTGATGGGAGTTATTTAAATTGATGTGCACTATTATCTGTTTGCACAATTATTAGCGTATTGCTTGCTATTGCTGATTACATGTACTGTATAAATAAATGTGTAAGGCTTTGTCCTGTTATTGATATACAGTCCTTAGCGCTTTTGATTTAGTTTTTTATTGTTTTTTTATATTTTTAATAAATTGTGATATGTACCAGATCCAACCTTTATAAGTATATATTCGTTATTTTTAGAGCGGACTAGATATTTCCCCCTAACATTATAGCTGGTTATTTACCATTGCATAAAGATATTCAAGATATTTTTATGTTAGAATGAACTCAAGGGTTACTTTATTGAGAGGCCCCTTGCCAAGGTAGAAAACACTTAGCATTGGCGAAGAGCTAACAAAGATAAATATCCCACTTTGGTGAAATTGGCAAAACCCTACTTATACACCTCAACAGCCTTTTCTCTGCTGCAGGAAATATAGCTGCAAACAGAGAACCAGCCTTAGCCAGAAGCATGTGGACATGTTGAGATTTTTGCATTTCAATGCAAAGTTTCTGAAAGAGTGAATAACCGAATGTTATTAACAGTGATAGTCTAACTCTTTCTAGTTCTACCACTTTTCAAACTGTTTGTGGTTTTGTTTTGTTTAATTATAAAACTGTGCTCTGCTGCATAAAAATTGAATAAACATTTGTGTTAATGTAAAGTTTTAGTCTGAAGTTTATATTTGTAACACTCATTATGTGGATTTTATTTAAAACATAGAAAACTATTATTGATTCTCGTTATCCGATTAGTCGATTAGTCGAAAAAATAATCGGCCGATTAATCGATTATGAAAATAATCGTTAGTTGCAGCCCTAATCTCAACACATCATCACCGGAGAAAAAAATTGATAATAGGAGTAAATTAGAAAGTTGCTTAAAATTGCATGCTCTATCTGAATCACGAAAGAAAAAATTTGGGTTCAGTGTCCTTTTAAACTAATTTCCCCAAGGCTAAAAGGGCTATTTAGTTACTAAATATGGGGGATGTTTATAATTTTCTTCTGAACAACTCTTTTAGGAACAGGTCCAATAAGATACAAAATATTTGCTCTTGATTACTTCTTACAGTCTTAACCATTTACCTGCAATGCAAAAATCTGCATTTATGAACAAGCATACCCCAAACTGGCCCTCTTAAAGGGCCATTATAGCAAAAATTGACATGTTCTAATCTGTTAGAGCAGGGGTGAGCAACCTTGGGCCCCCAGATGTTTTGGAACTACATTTCCCATGATGCTGAGACACTCTTTTAGGTTGTCTGAGCATCATGGGAAATGTAGTTTCAAAACATCTGGGGGCCCAAGGTTGCTGACCCCTGTGTTAGAGCATGTATTTTAAGATTATCAGCCCTAAACTACGCTTGTTTAACCCCTGCAAATGGTTTAACCCCTTGGGTGCTAATGACGGCTCTGAGCCGTCACTAGCACTCTGCCACCTTGAGGGAGATCTGGGGGCTCCCACCCCGGCGATCGGGCCTGCATAGTGACAGGCATCGCCGGGGCTTCACGTTTTGCTTGGTGACGTCACCGTGCAACTTTATTAACAATTGACAATACAAAGTATAGGGAAAGGGGACATGCTGCTTAGAAGCCTATATCTCAGGCATCTATGCAGCTACAGACCCCAAGACCCACCGTTGGAAAAGTAATCGCCTAACCTTTCCAATGGTGTAAAAAAAAAAACTCAATCACCTTAGCACCCAGGTGGGAATGTGCTTAGCACTCAAAGGGTTAAACACACAGTATAAACAATACTTTCCAGTCAGGACCAGCAGTGTTCTGTGAGTCTCTTGAGGAAAACGTTGCTGATTTAATCAGCAGCACCAGTTCCACATTGGGAGTTGTGAGACTAGTGCTGCTGATTGGATCAGCAATTTTTTCCACTCAAGACCAGCAGTACCCTGCAAGTCCCGAGCAGTATTTCTACTGAGTTTAACCCCTTAAAGGTTAAACAGTAGTCTAGGGTCAATAGTAGTAAATAACATGCTACAGCAGTGCTGCTCAACCTTGACACTACATTTACCATGATGTTCAGACACTTTAAGCTGGCTAAGCATCATGGGAAAATCTAGTTCCAAAACTTCTTGAATGCCAAGCTTGAGCACTACTGCTTGGATGGATGTCATTTAATTTATTGCAATGGCCCTTTAATAGCAAATCTAACTCACAAAGCTTTAACATTTCACTGCCTTGGTGCATGCGTTTTTAAGAACATGAGTAGGATTAATTATTCGGTTAGCTTTCGGTAGTTTGTGTTAGGATTCTACTCCTCCCAGAGGTCACAACAAGGAGGACAGGCATACTGTAGTATTCTAAGACTGCTCTATAAAAGCAAAACTTTTTACTTAGAAAGTAAATTCTTAAATGTTTAGGCAGTGCATGACAAATATGTTCAAAAATTAGGAGCCAGTAAGAATATTTAGGAGCCAGACAGTTGGATTTGTATATAGATATCTGGAGAATAACCCAAAAAGTTAGGAGTAAAATTCTAGGAGCCAGTGGCTCCCAGGCTCCTGGGTTTGTCGAGGCCTGGTTTAGAGTATATTGTATGCGATCGTTCCCAAAGCAGTTATATATGAAGCATATATAAAATATGACTAATTTGCATGTGTCACTAAAATAATGAATGTTTAGTGGAGAGAACACATTACATAAGTAACTGCAGTTCTGAAGAGAAGTATCCTTGGAAACTTGAAATGTTAGAACTTATGAAACAACCGCCTCATAAAATGTCCTGTCATACTTTTAGTTTAAAAATGGACAAAACTTTACCCTATTCCCGCCATTAGGATGTTCCATGCCGTCCTAAATGTGCTGGACTTTAGCGTCATTAAGATGGCATGGAACGTCCTTGCCATTTGGCTATCCTGAAGCCATAACCACTTGCTAAATGTGATTGCGGGCTGTAGGGTGTGCCTAGCGTCATAAGCACTCCCCTGACCCAATCCCATCATTGAAACAACGCGGTCGCATGAACAATCGCGTGATTTCAATGTTTACCTATTTGTTTACAACGGAACTTGTAGACAAATAAATCCCAGCAGGAAGGGGTTAAGGGGATGACACCCAAACAGTTTTTCACATTTCAAAACATACAATATTAACCCTTTTATGCAATTAGGACATTACATGCCATCCTAACAGCCCTGGGCTTTAATGCCGTTAGGACGGCATGGAACGTCCTACCATATGTCCTGCAGCTTCCCCTTTGACGTAGGCAAGAACTGGTCTGGGGGGCATGCTTAAAGGACCAGTCAACATTATACATTCGCATAATTAACAAATGCATGATAAGAAGACAATGCAATAGCACTTAGTCTGAACTTCAAATGAGTAGTAGATTTTTGTTAAAGGGACAGTTTACTCAAAAATGTTCTCCCCTTTAATTTGTTCCCAATGATCCACTTTACCTGCTGGAGTGTATTAAATTGTTTACAAGTAGCTCCTTTACCCTTATATTGGCATTTGAAATTGTTGATTTAGCATGTGGTATCCCCACCTATTCTGAAAGTTTGTGGCCGCGCGTACCAGCTATAGATAAGCTTTGTAAACACAGCCAGCAGAAGAAATTACACTCCCAGTGTGATAAAGCAGAGATAAGGTAATAAAATGTTGATTTTCCATTGTTCTCTCAAAGTACTGGTGATTGTTTTAAGGACAGATATAAGAGAAGCAGGTATATTTACACAATGTGATACAGTAATGAGATCTTATTATACCTACAAGCTCAACCCATTTTATTAGGTTGTGGCTTCAAAACACAAAATCAGAGCTTTAATATACACAAATAAGCCTTAAAAAGCTAATTTTCATACATTTTTTACTCTGCAGTTGGTAAGGAAAGCAATTGTAAACACATAAAGGGGAAAACTATTTTACAGTATACTGTCCCTTTAAATAAATTGCAAAGTTATGTCTATTTCCACTCCCCCTGTATCATGTGACAGCCATCAGCCAATCACAAATGCATATACGTATAGTCTGTGAATTCTTGCACATGCTCAGTAGGAGTTGGTGACTCAAAAAGTGTAAATATAAAAAGACTGTGCATATTTTGTTAATGGGAGTAAATTGGAAAGTTGTTTAAAATTGCTGCTCTATCTGAATCATAAAGTTATTTTTGACTTGAGTGTCCCTTTAAAACAGCTTAATAAGTCCCCCATGATCCGATCCTGGCCTTGAAATCACATGATTGCATGATTTCATTTTTACATCAACACAAGAATTGCACCTCAAAGGGGTTAAACAACTTTCCAATTCTTTTATTCGCAAATTTGCTTAAAGGGACATTAAACACTAAATAAATGCTAGATAGAATGATTCATTCAAAGAAAATAGTCTGAGAATAACAGTGTATTTTTCAGTTTTATTATCTGTTTAAAAATATTGACAAAATAAGAGAAAGGTTTTAATGCCTATAAAACAATGGTAACTGCCATGTTGTAACTTAGGTTACCTTCTCTGCTGTGGCCAATTAGAGACAGTCATAAATAGGTCCCTAGAGTGTGCAGCCAATGGCTTTGTGCAATATAACAGTGTTCTGCACTTCCATTTCTAAGGAACTGAAAAGCGCACAATTTAGAAATGGCATTAAAAAAAAAGGGGGACAAAATAAACATCTTTTGCAGAGTGCATATATATATATATATATATATATATATACACACTATCAATTTATATTATTTTCTCATAGTGTTTAATGTCCCTTAAATTAAATTGGTATCCTTTGTTGAAGAAGCACCATAATTTGCAGCAAGCTCCCAGCAGTACATTGCTTCTCCTGAGGCTACCTGGGTATGCTATTCAACAAATGACACCCACCAAGAGAACAATGCCAATTAGATAAATGAAAAGTTAATTAAAATTGCACGCTCTCTTCAGTGACCCTTTAATTATAACTGCCAGCAATATACTAGAGTATATACTCCAGACACCAATAGAGAAAAAATACAGAGGGGGTTAGATGTATATCTCTAGCTTTTGCCCCACACGTTAACACAATACATAACCCTAAAACTGTGACGAGGATTCATTAGCCACAACCTCTGTATTTTAAACTTACGGTCCACAGGAAAACAAAAACATGGAGAAGATAAAACTACACTTTTAAAACAAAGCATGTCGGTAACGATTCACTGAAGAAAAGA
Source organism: Bombina bombina (assembly GCF_027579735.1). Classification (NCBI taxonomy): domain Eukaryota; kingdom Metazoa; phylum Chordata; class Amphibia; order Anura; family Bombinatoridae; genus Bombina; species Bombina bombina. Next base: position 154,880,004 of record NC_069509.1, read on the forward strand.
AATAAGAACTTTTAAAAAAGAATAAATGACGCACATTGTGATATCACTACACCGAACGGCCTCCTGAATTCAATATCTGAAGCACAAACGATAGCACCGAGAGTAGGCGGGAAAGGCTGGAGAAGACGACAGATAACCAATTAGCAGCGCCAGTGACAAGAGTAACCAATAAACTGCTGCTACGCAAACAGGAACAGGGGTCGCGCATAAAGCAGGAACAAGACCAAATAAACTACAGAGCATGCGCACTAGGACAGAACCAGCCTCTAAGGCGTTTCAAAGTGCCGTTTAATTTGTGTTCGAATACTATTATGGAATGACCACTAGGTGGCGCCTGATTACTAGAAAAACCTGGAGCTCCGTTTTTGACTAATTGTAATATTCTTGTACCCGTGCGAATGACTAAGAGAATTTCACTGGCATTTTAGTTTATACCAGAACAGAATATAACCCGCTGTAACTCACTAACCTGAGGAAATCACTTTAGCCGTTTTTAGTGAATTAATAGGAATTATTAAGCAATATGCTGCTGTTGGAAAAGTTTAGCCATAGTTGTAAACTCGAGCAAAATTAATTTATAGAACCTGCTATTGTGTTTATGTGCATTTGCTGTGGGTTAGGGGAAATTTCCAAGGTAATTTGGGCTATACACTATATTATTATTTTTTTTCTTAGAGAAGTAATTTTTTTACCTTTCTTGTAGCAATTTTCACATGTAGTCATAAAGATCTTTATTTTGTCATCCTTTCCTCAAGCTGGCAATGCAAAAATTCACAAGCCAGACACCACTTACGGATTTACTCCCTTCAAGAGTGTTATAAAGAGATATATAAAGAATAACACTATGTATTACACCTGATACCATATAAACACTTCTTTATAAACTAAATACAGGGGGCCCCATCCGATATGCAGGGGTTTGGTATCCTATATACAGCGCCGCATATAAATGCGGCACGTATATTTCACCCGGCGGACATAGTTTTTTCCCCCATAGACTAACATATAAAACCAGCGCAATTTCTCTTCCGGTGGGCGGTTCTAGAAGATGGCTGCGAGCTTGTGTTGCTCTCAAGAAACTACTCTCTAATCTATGTTATACAGCCATCTTTCTATGCCATCTGCATCTCCCTTGACAGATAAGCTGTCCGGGAACTCTAGGCAGATAGAAGTATTCTACTCTCTTCTTCCCCGGAAGGCATTTGACAGAAGCAGTACCCACGAGGGGTTTTCTATGTATTGGACTTAGAGCAATGGCAGCGGGAAGCGAGGTTATTGCACAGATACACAAACTCTTTCTGCCTGCATTTGATCGCTTAATTCTAAGCCTGGGAGAACTACAGACAGAGGTACGGGCAAATGGGAGGCTCGGCCTTCCTAAACGGAGCTATGTTGCTACACCATCCTACTCCCCACTACTGGGCCTGCAAAACTCGGCCGCCACGGACCAGCATGGGATCGCTGCGGCTGGAGACCCGGCGGCTCCTCTTTCAGTTTCTGCAGAGAATCTTTGGCACTACCGCATGAAGGAGGACTTGCTGCCGATACCAACGGCTGATGTCCACAGTAGCAGCCCTAGTGAGTCCAGCCTAGTTGCTTTCTCAGTCACTCATCCGGCTAACACGAGGCTCATCCTGGATGGGGAGAGGAGAGGCGCCGGGATCTTACCTGCAGCTGATCTGTCACAAGATCTTGTCGCCATGCAGGTTCCGGATATAGCCCTAGAACTCACCTGCCGTCCTATTGCACCGCTACACTTAGTGTTCACCGAGCGGCAATTCCTCACTGCAACAGCATCGGAGCCCCCTGTATCTATTGGAGACACCACACTGTGTTTTTTCTGGTGCCCACAGTTGCCTCTGACTGGCGAGTTGTCCCTCTCAGACCACCCTGTACATCAGTTAAAGCGGCTGCCGGTCTTGATTTATGAAGCAGCGTTAACCAGGGAGGGCATAGGCTAAGAGCGGACAGACCACACTCAAGCCGGCTCTCATGCTGCCTGAACTAATGCGCTTTTTGAGTGACCTACGGCACCAGTGCTGAGTTAACCAAGGCGCTGCTCATCAGGTTATATTTTTGCTGAGACCCAGTAAAGCTTTCTTGTAACGCTAACTTTGCTTTGGAATGAATACAGATAGATCTGTTCCTCTTTTCTCTTTGTGACTTAGCTGGGGTGTTGCTTATTTAATATGTTTGATTTGCAGTCATTTTTGCCAAAAAACCCACGAAGGAGGATCCAGGAATAAAGCACATACGTTACAATTGTAATCTATCAATTCCCACTGATAACTGAACAGGCACAAATTTACCCTCATGATTGCCCTCTATGTGGAATTTATACTGTCATTGCCTAGACATATGTTATACTACAATTTTTTTTTATTTTCCATACATTTTGGTCACTACTACTTTCGGACACAGCCTTTAATTTGCTCAACATAATACTTTACTATGAGTTTAGTCAAGAGAGGGGGATAAAGTGTAACCCTGTCTAATAAAGCATGGGGGGTCTACAGTACATGCCTTGCAAAAGGTTTTCCCAAGCATATTGTCGAATCACCTTGACACAGTTTAACGTTGTAGTTTGTGGAAAAAGAAAGAAGATTAGAAAGCTATGTAACTTTAGCCTGCAATATCGAGGATCTCTTGTAAACTCACAAATTTTGCATACTCTACAAATCACTTTTCCAATACTACCTGCACTATTTATTTTGCCTAACCTCACAAAGCTGATTAAAAAACTCCCAGAAATGCACATTCAGTATCCACTTACTTGTTATCCCTTGCCAGGCTACATATGGATCAAATTCTTTTTATATATTCACACCAAAATTAGAGCAGCTACATATCATGCTTGTTTTTGTTCTGTTCTCTATAATGTTCACTGAGACTGCCCCCTGAAAGATCCTACTAAGCCTACTATCCTCAGGCTTGCCATAAACATAAACATTCTCATGCAAGTATAGCCACACACTCAAAGGCATACAGATAAAGAGTTCTCACTGCCAGTTAACTCAGCGTAGTGGGTTCAGAGTCAGCTCTACTTATACCTATAGATATCATGTTTTATAAACTATTACTCTACTGGGTTAAACCTTTAAGAAAAATATTTAGCAGATAGCATTATGATCATTATGATTTTGTGAGGAAAAGCCTTTAAACTACATCTGCCAACTCTTAGAATGTCCCTGCAAACTGTTGCCTCTTTGCTTGTCTGTACATGCCACGTCAGCCTGTAAGATCTGGACACTCGCATACACCATACATGCTTTTTGTCAGCGACTGGGTGACTGCACACACTCTCTTATCAGGGGAGCCAGGTTTGAACTCTTGAGCTACATAACTTAGTGGTTACTGAGATGTCTTCCCTACTCTCTATTGCCCTATCAGATAGACCCGATTAAGCAGCATGCCTCTGACAGCATATAGAGTCCAACCTTATACCTTATATATTCTCTTGACCATACCACTTATACCCGATTACGAATTGCACAGCTATGATCCTATTCCGCCACAGTGCCAAGGCACTCACTCTCACTCTCGAATCTCTGGGACGATGGTGTGTTTAGTTTAGTGTAGTTTACTGTCATGTCTAGTTCAGTCCCAGCAATGTATATAAGTATCTCAGAAAGGTTGATCCAAGTCTCTCTTATTGAAATTTGACAAATCTTTATTAATATAAGTGATCCAACGATATTACTAGCTGCATATTGTATTGTACTCATGCCGCACTAACTCATAGATTATTCTGGGGAATAGGCAGAAATGGTATGTATAGGTATGTATACACTTGTTGTGTCCCCCCCAACCCTCACCTCTCTATCCCTCCCTCTTCCCCGGCTTCCCCTCCTTCGCCTCCCCTTACCTCCCCCGTTTTATGTTATATGTCTGTTTACTCCCCCACCCCTTTCCATTCTACCTGTCCCTCTCCCCAGTTCACCCCTCCCCCTCTGCCCCCCCCCCCTGTTCCATATCTGTTTGTTTGTTAATAATGCTAAAAACCCCAATGTGGTGGTGCAGATCCATATCTATTAGAACAGTGGTTAACTGCTGAAAATTCTCGAAGTTATATGTATGTTATTGTATGAAATCGCAGCTGCTTGTATTGTCTTACCTACCTTCTTGACTCACCCTGCGAGGTGGGCTGGAGGGGCATCTTGTAACTTTGCACCCCATATTGGTTATAAATAAAAGTTTAAAAAAATAAATAAAACCAGCGCAATTTGGTATCCAATATCCAGCGTAAGGCCTTACGTGGCGAAAATGGAGAAAACTTACTCCATTTTCACCTCGCCATAAAAAGCAGCCATAGCAGGCGTTGTGCTGAGTATGGGAGCACCGTAACTCCCTAAAATGCCTACAAAAAAAACCTAACACCTAACGCATGCGCAATGTCTATCTACCTGTCAACCGCAATCCCCCACCGCAATACCTAATAAAGTGTTTAACCCCTAAACCGCTGCTCCTGGACCCCGCCACCACTAAATAAAGTGTTTAACCCCTAAACCGCCGCTCCCGGACCCCGCCGCCACCTACATTAAATTTATTAACCCCTAATCTGAGCCCCCTACACTGCCGCCACCTACATTAAATATATTACCCCCTAATCTGACCCCCCTACACCGCCGCCACCTACATTAAATATATTACCCCCTAATCGGACCCCCCTACACCGCCGCCACCTATATTAAATGTATTACCCCCTAAACCTAAGTCTAACCCTAACACCCCCTAACTTAATTATTATTTAAATAAATCTAAATAATATTAATATTATTAACTAAATTATTCCTATTTAAAACGAAATACTTACCTATAAAATAAACCCTAAGATAGCTACAATATAATTAATAATTACATTGTAGCTATTTTAGGATTTATATTTATTTTACAGGTAACTTTGTATTTATTTTAACTAGGTACAATAGCTATTAAATAGTTAATAACTATTTAATAGCTACCTAGTTAAAATAAAGATAAATTTACCTGTAAAATAAAACCTAACCTAAGTTAAAAATACACCTAACACTACACTATCAATAAATTAATTAAATAAATTAACTACAATTATCTAATATAAAATACAATGAAATAAACTAAACTATATTACAAAAAAAAACAAACACTAAATTACAAAAATTAAAAAATATTACAAGAAGTTTAATCTAATTACACCTAATCTAAGCCCCCTAATAAAATAAAAAAGCCCCCCAAAATAATAAAATTTCACTACCCTAAACTAAATTACAAATAGCCCTTAAAGGGCCTTTTGCGGGGCATTGCCCCAAAGTAATCAGCTCTTTTACCAGCCCTTAAAAGGGCTTTTTCGGGGCATTGCCCCAAAGTAATCAGCTCTTTTACCCGTAAAAAAAAAAGCAATACAATACCCCCCCAACATTACAACCCACCACCCACACACCCCTACTCTAAAACCCACCCGACCCCCCCTTAAATAAACCTAACACTACCCCATTGAAGATCACCCTACCTTGAGCCGTGTTCACCCAGCCGGCCGAACTCTTCATCCGATTCGGGCACAAGTGGTCCTCCAGCCGGGCAGAAGTCTTCATCCGATTTGGGCACAAGTGGTCCTCCATCCAGCAGAAGTCTTCATTCAAGCGGCATCTTCTATCTTCATCCTTCCGGCGATGAGCGGCTCCATCTTGAAGACCTCCGGCGCGGAACATCCTCCTCGGCCGATGACTTCCCTGAAGAATGACGGTTCCTTTAAATGACGTCATCCAAGATGGCATCCCTCGAATTCCGATTGGCTGATAGGATTCTATCAGCCAATCGGAATTAAGGTAGGAAAAATCCGATTGGTTGATTTAATCAGCCAATCGGATTGAAGTTCAATCCGATTGGCTGATTAGATCAGCCAATAGAATGCAAGGTCAATTATATTGGCTGAAGTCAATTCTATTGGTTAAAGTTAAAAGCAAAGTAAATAACGGCACAAATGCATTTCGGCCTCAGGACCGGCCTTTGTCAATGTGTCTCAGTTAATGAAACTGTCAAAAAAAAGTTTTTTACTTTGCTTTTAACTTTAACTTTGACTTTGCTTTAACTTTGCTCGCATTGGTAAGTGTACATTAGAAGTACTGGGGGGTGCGCCTCTGTCACCTGAAGCCGTGTATCCAGCTACGGCCAGGAATACCGGGAGGTTTTTACCCCAGAGCTTCTGTACAACCATATGAGCATTTGAGAATTATGATTTTATCTTGAATCTATCTTTAGTGATATCTCCTCTAACAGGAGATAAGTGATGTTGATCACTTTTAATGTATATATATTAAAGTTTAAGAATTTTATACCTAAACTAACACAACCTATTAACTGTTTATAAACAGTAAGATACATAATTAGCAGTCGTGAGTGCTATAAATTCCCACTTTTTGTCCTTTCTCCCCCTTTTCCCCTATAATGTTGATAGTTGAAATGCCTTAGTTGGAGGTATGCAAAAAAGCTATGTTTATTGAGATTAAATTCTTGTTTTAATGTCTCGAATGTTTTAATACAGACGGAGCTTATTTCCTTTACATGTATCAAATTTCTGATACCTTTCTCCTCCCATTCTTTGAATACAGCAGAATTGATTCCCGGTGGGAATTCCAGGTTCCCTCTTATCGGGAGATGTTTAGATAGTTTGTAATTAACTTGAATTTCTTGTGTATATTTCTGCCAAGCTAATATTGGTCCTCTAAGTATATGCATTTTAAGTAACTGCTCAGGAATACTTGTGATAGGGCAGTGTATGATGGCTTTCAGGGAGAGTGGCTTCGTTATTATAGATTCTAAACTAGAGTTAGTCACATACTCCTTACCTGTGATCCAATCTAATACCACCTTTACTAAAGTTGACAAATTGTAGAATTTTAGATTTGAAAGAGCTAGACCTCCTGCATACTTATGTAGGGATAATTTATTAGCAGAGATTCTAATTTTTTTATATTGCCAAATAAATCTTGCTGTAACTCTATTAAAGTTTAAAATATCTTTATTATGTATAATGAGGGGAATATTTTGTAGTAAAAACAAAAGCTGAGGGAAAAAGATAGTTTTAATTAGAGAGATTCTAGCTGATAGTGAAATTGGTAGTTGAGATCACCTTTTTAAACTTTCCTCTAGTTTTAAGAATAGAGGTACATAATTGAGGTTGTACCACTTATTTGGATCTCTACAAATTTTAACTCCCAAATAATTTATTAAATCTACTATTTTAAATGGGCAGTGAAAGTTGCTTGAATAAGGAGGGATGATCCATAGAAGTTCTGATTTTTCCATTTTGATCTTATATCCGGAGATTGATCCGAATAGATCTGTCAGAGCTATAAACTGTTTAATGGTGGGTTCTGCAATGCTTAAAAATAAAAGCAGATCATCTGCAAAGAGTGTTAGAACAGATTTATATTGACCAACCATAATCTCCGTCATGTCCTGCCTAAGGAGAATGGCCAGGGGTTCAAGCAATATATTAAATAATAATGGGGAGAGTGGGCATCCCTGCCTTGTCCCTCTCTCCAAGATGAAATTATCGGAATAACACTTATTGATTTTTAAATTAGACATAGGCTGTTTATAAAACAATTGTATAAGATTTGAAAAATTCCCCTGGAACCCAAAACTATTCAGGGCCGTCCTAAGATGGTCCCAGCTAATTAGATCAAAGGCCTTTTCGGCATCAACCGAGAGTATTGCTAGGTCTGGTCTCTTATTTTTTCTATTTTCACTCTCCTTCCAAAAATATTTCGTAATTGTCAGAAACCTGCGTATTGTTTTAGACATGTTTCTGCCCTTCATGAATTCCACTTGGTCTTCATGAATCAGAGAACCCAGATATTTTTTAAGTTGGTGTCCTAAAATAGACATAAGAATTTTATAATCATTGTTAAGGATGGCTATGGGTCTATAAGAGCTTATATTTTCAGGGTCTTTATTTTTTTAAGTATTAATGTAATCGAAGAGGCTGTAAAATATTTAGAGTACATTTTGTTTTCAATAAAATATTGATTAAACAGGTTAACTAGTGTAGGGGCGATTTCCTCTTTTAAAGATTTATATAATTCCGCCGGTATAAAGTCGGGTCCTGGAGATTTGCCTATCTTAGCTGAATGGATATGCTGTAAAACCTCCTCTATAGTGATGGGGGAGTTTAATTCTAATAGTTCTTGTTGATCATTTCTGGGAGTAATACATCTGGACCAAAATCTCTCTTTATTCTGAGCATTTATCTCTCTATTTGCATATATTCCTTGATAATACTTAAGAAAAGCCTCTGTTATCTTTTTTTGGTCATGGATTCTATGTCCATTTTCTTTGAGTGTTAAGATAGAATTATGTTCAGTATTATTTTTAATAAGAATAGAAAGAAATTTGGCTTCCAAAGCTGTTCCTGTACCTAAATTTCCACTTACTGTCCTCTTGTATATCTCTTTGTTTTAAGAATAGTTCTCACTCCTGTCTACTTAGAGAATATTTTTCCCAGGAGTCTTTTGTTGGTGCTCTAATATAGCGTTTGTAGCTATTTTTAACTTGGTTTGCCAGCTGTATGTCCCGCTGTTTATATTTTGTTTTCCATTTACAGAGAAATGCCAGAATTTGTCCTCTAATATAGGCCTTGAAGGTCTCCCAAAAAAATTCTGGTTTAGGTCGGGCCTCTCTGTTGTTTTAAGAGAATTCTTTCCATTTTTCTTTAAGCCAATTATTAAAATAGAAATTATCAGACAGATGTCTGGAAAAAAAGAAAGACGTGAAACCAAGGGATGCAGGGGTGTTATTTTGTATTTGTTGAGAAATTACTGCGTGGTCTGAGATAAGAAATTCTTTGATATCTGCTTTTATCGTAATTCCCATAAGATTTTCAGATATCAAGAAGAGGTCTATCCGGGAAAAAGATCCATGTGACTTTGATTCACATGTATAAACTCTTTTTTCTGTATTTTTTAAGCGCCAAATATCCTGTAATTTTAAATCTTGGGTGAGATATTTAAAAGTATTGATCCTTCTACGGCTAGGGATAGTTTGTGCTACTGAAAATCTGTCTATACTTGTGATTGGAGTCATATTAAAATCATCTGCCACTATGATTTTTTCCCCATTATCCCTTTCAGTGCTAACGATGGCTCTGAACCGTCACAGAGTTTTCCACTCAGGTGCTAACAACGGCTCAGAGCCGTCGCTAGCACTCTCCCACCTTGAGGGAGATATGGGGGCTCCCACCGGCTCCTACCCCGGTGATCGGACCTGTATAGTGACAGGCATCAACGGGGCTTCATGTTTTGTGTGGTGACGTCACGCGCAATGATATAATGATGTCACCGCACAACTTTGTTTAAAAATAACAATAAGTATAGGGAAAGGGGGCAAGCTGCTTAGAAGCCTGTATCTCAGGCATCTAAGCAGCTACAGACCCCCAAGACCCACCATTTGAAAGGCAATCATCTACGCTTTCCAACTATGTAAGTCTTGGGAATCTGAAAAAAACAAAAAAAACTTAAATCAGCTTAGCCCCCAGGTAGGAAAGTGCTTAGCACTCAAAGGGTTAAAGCACATGAGTTTTGTTATTATCCTCCCCCAAAATGCCTGGTCTTTTTTATTGGGAGCATACACATTGCAGAGTACTAAAATTTGGCCATGAATCTCAATTTCTATTATTATAAATCTAGCATGGGGATCTATGTCTTGCGTTATAATGTTGTAGGTCAGCTTTTTATGAAAAAAGATACATACCCCTTTTTTCCGACCGCAGTAAGGGGTAGATATGATGTCTCCTGTATTAGTGCTATATTAGGGTTAAATTTATTTAAATGTTTTAGTATCCTTTTTCGTTTTATTGGAGATGTAATCCCCCCACATTCCATGATAGTATATTTAAGTCTTTAATTCCCATAACATCTTCAATAATTATATAAAAAGTATTGGAGAGTTATAAATTCACCCATAACCCCGCCAATGGGCACCAAGACAAGAGGGCGGGAGCGGGGGAGAGAGGGGAAAGAGGGAAAGGAGAGAAAAAAAAGGGGGAAGGGGAGAAAAACACTGAATTTAAAAACATGTAGTTTACTCCTGAGCTTCATTTAAATATGTTTTATCAGATTTCTCTATCTAGTTTATTTCATCCTTTCCATCTCCTATTCCAATTTCAGCTCTTTAAATAGTAAAAGTGCCTCCTCAGTATTATTTGCAGTTTTCATCACACCATTTATGGAGAGCGAGATTCTTGCCGGGTATAAAAGTCTAGCATTAAAATTTGCGTTAATTAGGCGAGTGCAGAATGGTGCAATTTCCTTCCTTTTGGAAGCAGTCTCGGTTGAGTTATCCTGAAAAAGTAGGATCTTGATTTGGTCAATTCTGCACTCACTCAATTTGCGATAGCTTCTAAACACATTAACTTTGTCCTGGAAGTTAAGATATTTTATCATGATAGGACGGCTTGTATTGTCTTTCCTTGGTGGGCCCATCCGATGCGCTCTTTCTACAACTAGAGGTAGCGCATCCCTCTAAACCTAGGATTTGGGGTAACTGCACTGATGCAAAAGACAGAAGATCTCTAAAGTCTGCACTCTCTGGCAGGCCTATTACTTTAATATTGTTCCTTCTAGATCTATCCTCAATGTCCTCTATTCTTGCACGCAGGGCAGCCACCTCTTTTCCTTGAATCAATAGATCATTATTCATAGTGAATATTTGATCTTCCAGGCTAGAAATTCTAGTCTCTGCTTCTGTTAGCTAGATGAAAAAAATTCAAATTTCTCAGGTCAGAGAGGAAATTTCCTTTCTGATCCCTTCTAATTGTGGGGTCATTAAGTTCGCAATTTGCTATAATAAATGTTGATTATCCAGATTATTTACCTGCATTTCATCAGTCATTACTAAGCTTGTATCTGTAATTCTGCTAGTGTTAGTTTTTTTTTTCTCTCGATTTTGGAGCCATTGCCGGTGTATTAAGTTTAGTGTGTGAGACAAATTTGTCCATTTAAGGACACAATATAACAGTGATCCTTATTATTAATATATATTGTTTAAAAAGTGAAACACTCTTTACAAAAGAAAAACACAGCATAAGTACATATAGTAATACAATAAATTAGTGCAAAAAAACAGAAAAAAAAGAAAGAAAAAAAGGAGGGGGGTGGGGAGAAGCCCCAGTCTGTGAAAGGTGCAGTTAAGCCTCTATTGCAAGGTCAATAGCAACAGCCCTCATGAAACCACTAGCTTAAAGCAAAGACACATAATAGAAGAATTTGCCAATACTTTAAGATGTATCCATAAAAAACTCAATCAAAAATGCAGTTTTGATTATACCATAGACCTTGATTCCTACTATTTTTACAAAAATAAATAGCTACAGGTTGCTGAAAGAAATATTAGCTGGGAGACAGTTTTTCCTCTTCCATGTTTAAGGGTATTGCCCTTCAACTCGACTTCTGGTAAAAGACCCAGCTATTTGTGCTCCGGTAGTTTATTTTAGACCCAAAATATCTATAACTGTTAGAATGTTGCTCATCAAAACTCAGAGATGGCTCAAAGACATTGCTGGCCTAGAGGACTATAGAAAAAAAGTACAAGCAACAATACATATGAACTCTCAAACATATACTCAGCATATACAATTGATAAAGCTTCTTTTAAGTTATTTTACCTGCAGGGCTGTAATAGCCTGTAGAGAGTCCCAGTCTTGTGGTGCTAAAAGGGTCAGGTTAACCTCCCAGCCAACATAGTTTTAGCCCTTTGTCTGCAGGAGGAAGCAATACTTTGTCGAAAGTCAGGGGGATAGAGACAGGAGTGCAATAGAATGCAATAGAGCAAAAGCTAGCAAGAATAGACCTATTGTATCCCACTGGAATACTTAGTGCAGTACACTGAGGCCCGTTAGATTTATCTAGTTAGCGTTGTAAAGCATACTAGCATAGTTTAGAGTTTAGTCGTTATGGCTCAGTTAGTTGGTTAAGTAATAAACAAAAAGCTGTGATACTTGCGCTTAGTGCGGACTCATAGCCAGCCGCATCCCAGCCCGTGGGTGCAGCTCTAGCCAAGGCGTCTTCACCGCAATCCGTGATCCTTTGTGCTTCCCAGCTCTGTATGTATCGGGTTCCTATTCAAGGATTGATGGCCTGTACAGTGGCCTCCTCTGATGCTCAAGTGTCTTCTGGGGACAAATATGGCCTTTCTTGCTCCTCTAGTAAGGTAGATAGGTCTTTATACCTCGACTCAGCCTTCCCCTGTAGATTCCCGGGTTCACCCGACCTCCGCCTTGCCTATAGCAACGTCAGCTCCCCAGCGAGAGTTCTGATCAAGTAGCTCTGTTTGTGTTACTATTGCAGAGCTCAGGAGTATCCTGTGGCTTAGCCGAATTGGTTCTGGCACCAACTTCACTCGTGCAGTCTGAACGACTGCTCAGATTTCCGGGCCAAGGAATTTTGTCGGTTGATGAGGCGTTCGAACAACGCGCTCTTCATGAGCACCTCGCTAGCTCAACATGTAGCTAGCTCCTCCCACCAGACCCTGGAAGTCTTGTTATACAAACTGGGGAGCATTGTCTGTGACCAGTTTTCTTGGCAACCCAAATACTGAAAACAGTCTTTCTAATGCTGATATGACTTCAGTAGTTGTAGTCCTTGTCATTGGAATTACTTCTGGCCACTTAGAGTGTGCATCAATTATGATTAATTATGAGATTCCATCAATAGGACCGGCAAAGTCCAAATGTAGTCTATCCCAAGATGTAGTAGGCCAGTCCCATGGTTGCACAGCTCCTTGTGGAAGTCGTCCTTGAGCTTCAACACACCCTTTGAATGCCATAACATAGTTCTCAATGTCCTTATCAATGGCCGGCCACCAAACATGACCCCTAGCCTTCTGTTTCATACTGACAATGCCTTGGTGTCCTTCATGAAGGAGTTTTAACGTAACATGCCATAGGCCGTTAGGAACCAGAACTCTCTCATCCCATAAAATACATCCATTTCTGAGTGTGAGTTCTTTCACTCGTAGTATGTATGCTTGCTGCACATCACAGCCGGTTCTTGGCTAGCCATCTCTTAAATACTTTGCCAGAAGTTGTAATTCAGTATAACAAGCTGTCTCCTTTGCAATTTGTTTGGCATGTACTATACCCGTAAAACACACACTTGGAAGGCTTTCTTGAACAACTGGTGAGGAATTCATTAGTGGAAGCCTGGACATGGCATCAGCATTGCCATGGGAATCATGGGCCTGGTATTTAATGGAGTAATGATATGCTCCCAAAGTTAGAGCGTACCTTTGCAATCTAGCTGCTGTAGTGTTTGAAATTCCCTTCCTTGGATTAAAAATGGTCAGCATTGGCTTATGGTCAGTTAAAAGAGTACATTTTCTACCATAAATATAGTTATGGAACTTCTTCACAGCCCATACAATGGTCAATGCTTCATTGCCTAATTGAGAATAGTTCTTCTCTGCTGTTGATAGAGAATGAGAAGCAAAGGTTACTGGTTGGTCTGACCCATCTGGCATCATGTGGGACAAGACAGCCCCTAAACCATAAGGTGAAGCATCACATGCTATCTTGAGTGGTTTCTGAAGATCATAGTGCATTAATATGCGGGAACATAGAAGTAGGTTCTTGGATTCCTGGAAGGCTTTGATTGCTTTCACTGATCCACAACCAGGGACGATTTGTCTGTATGTCTGATGTAGTGGGTGTAACGTATGGTCTAACTGTGGAAGAAAACGGTGGTAATAGTTAAGGAGACCAAGGTATGATCGTAGTTGTGATGCATTCTGTGGTATAGGAGCTTCTTGCAAGGCCTTGACTTTGTCATCAGCAGTGTGTAGACCATGACACTTTATAACATGGCCACAAAATTCTAATTTGTCACGCATGAAAGCACACTTCTCCAAGTTGACCTTCAACACGTAGGTCATTAGCCGCTGCAGTACCCTCTCTACATTGTGTCAATGTTCTTCCTCCATCCTGCCCATGATTAACATCTTGTCTAAAAGGTGTTGGACATGGGGTAGTCCATTTTACAGTTCTTCCATGGTGGCTGGTGCAGGAGCAATGCCAAAGACCATACGATTATATTGAAATAAACCACAGTGAGTATTGATTGTGAGTAACTTGCGGGCATCTGGATGTACTTCAAGTTAAAGGTAAGCATCTTTTAAATTAATCTTTGTGAAATGTTGTACTCCAGCTAAGTTAGCAAAAATCTCTTCTGTCCTAGGTAATGGATACTTATCCACTGCTAACTGTTCATTCAACACCATCCTAAAGTCTGCACATATTCAAATCTGTCCATCTTTCTTCCTTACCGGTACAATAGGAGAAGCTCACTCACTATGATGCACTGGGGTTATAATCTTTAACTCTTCTAACCTCCTCAGTTCAGCATCAACTCCTGCCCTTAAAGCAAATGGCATAGTTCGTACTTTGAAAAACATTGGCCTAGCTCCACGTTTTAACTGTAACCGTACCATTTTATTCTTAACTTTTCCCAGAACATTTTCAAACACTGTGGCATATTTGGTTTTAATGTTCTGAATCTACTGGGCACGATCAACTCCAATATGATGAACTTCACTGTTTTTGAGGCTCTAAGGCATGCCAAGGGCCCATATTTAGTCCCTTCCATAAAGAGGTGGGCCCCCTGATTTTAGTATATATAGTGTAAGATTGGCAGTTTTACTGTTTGTACATACAGATACACATCCCAGTGGCGTCAAGACTTTTCTGGAGTCTGTAGCTTCAGGGTAGTGGGCTGCAGCAATACTGGAGTTTTTAACTTTTTCCAATCTTTAATCATCATAACTGAAACTGCAGCCCCAGTATCTAAGTCCATGGTTAAATCTTTTCCTTCAATATTAACATGAACGGTCAAAGGCTCAGACCCTGCTGCCATGGTGTATACAGTCATATTCTGAACACTCATTTCCTCTTCTGAATCTGATATGGCTCCACTATAAGCCATGTGGTAATTTCCCTTCTTATGTGTTTTGCTTGAGACACTCTGCTGAGATCCTCTGCAAGCCTTCTTTAAGTGTCCTTTTTTACCACAGCCATGACAATGAGCATTTTTAAATCTGCATTCAGAAGCTACATGATTCTGTTCTCCACATATGTAACAGTTAATAGGTGATGTTGCTTTTGCTGAATATTTACTGGCTGGTTTAGTCTGTGGCCCCAAGTTATCAAGGTCTGTCGGACCTGATCCGACAGTGCGGATCAGGTCCGACAGACCTCGCTGAATATGGCGAGCAATACGCTCGCCGTATTCAGCATTGCACCAGCAGCTCACAAGAGCTGCCGGTGCAACGCCGCCCCCTGCAGATTCGCGGCCAATAGGCCGCCAGCAGGGGGTGTCAATCAACCCGATCGTACTCGATCGGGTTGATTTCCGGCGATGTCTGTCCGCCTGCTCAGAGCAGGCGGACAGGTTATGGAGCAGCGGTCTTTGTGACTGCTGCTTCATAACTGCTGTTTCTGGTGAGCCTGCAGGCTCGCCAGAAACACGGGGCATCAAGCTCCGTTCGGAGCTTGATAAATATGCCCCTATTTCTTTACATTGGAGAAAAATACCTGTTCTTCCTTAGTTTCAGAATGTGTCTGCAGTAAACTAGTGTCTCGTGTGACCTGTTCCAAAACAGAAGCATAAGTGCTTTATGGAAGGTCAGGCTCTCCTCTGTCAAAAGTCGCCTTTGAATAGATTCTGTACTGATACCCATAACAAACTGATCTCTAAGGGCCATATTCAGGTAATCCCCAAAAGCACAGGGGCTAGCCAATTTATTTAAACTGATTGCAAATGTAGATACAGTCTCTTGTACCCCTTGGCGCCTGCTATAAAACTTGAACCACACAGCAATCTCTAATGGCCGTGGTTGGAAATGTTGTGTTAAGATCTGTATTATTTCAGACAAAGACTTGGTGGCTGGCTTTTCTGGGTGTAGCAGGTCTTTTAGAATCTCATATGTTTTAGCACCAATAGTTGTCAGACAGACAGCAACAAACTTAGTATCTCCAATGTCATTGACAAGTAAATACTGCTGTAGCCTTTCAGTCCAGGAAACCCAGTTATCTGTGGCAGGGTCAAATTCTTTCAATGCTCCAAATACAGCCATTATAGCGTGAGTTTGTGGTAGTATACTCGTCGTCAGATGTAATGCAAACATTAACTCTTTATATGAATGATGCACTTGCAACTTCTGAATGTAAACTGGCACTTTATTTACTGGATTACATAACAAGGTGGCTCCTATAGATTTGCACACAGTAATATAGATAGATACACATAGTCCTTTATAATGAATGGCTGCTGCAGTCCTTATATTAGCAGTCCTGTACACTGTATACGCAGCACTATAGTAATCTCAGTATCAGGTAGTATGCAAGATGACAAGGGAACTACCTGACCAGCTGTATAAAGTCTGTTCTGTAGATAGTAATCCAGGGTATTTTATAACTTTATAACTGCTATATAACTTATAATGTGTAACTGACAGTTCTTACTCTTCCTCACTGGCTGATGCTGTTTCCTGCTGCAGTGATCTGTAGCTGACATTACACTTATTATTAACTGTATAACTGTAATATAACGTATAACTGTAATGTGTAACTGACAGTTTTACTCTTCCTGACTGGCTGATGCTGTATCCTGCTGCAGTGATCTGTAGCTGACATTACACTTCTTATTAGCAGCATTTGTCTGAGCCTGAGGTTCAGTCCTTATTACTTGTACTTCATAACTGCATCACAAAACTGTCACAAGATGGCTTCTCTACGGATCTGATTCTTAGCATAGCCCACTTGATGACATCATCTTTGTATGGAAGCCCATCTTTGGTTCAGAACCTGGGTAGCACTTGCTGATTGGTAGCTAAATGTAGCCACCAAATTACCAAGCCCTATCCAGAGGGCTGAACCAAATATGGGTCGGCTCCTCTGCTTACATTTCTGCTTTTTCAAATAAAGATACTGTAAGAATATTATATTATACTATACTTTCTTTTATATATATATATATATATATATATATATATATATATATATATATATATCTTTATATGTATCACTTCATTTAATATAGTATAACTACAAATGTATCATTATTGTATATAGCTGAATACTAAAATGTTCTGTGTGACTCTCTGTTGATCATGAACTCTGTAACTACTATACTTGTCCTTGTGAACTATACATCATGAATGGATTTTAGGATTTCAATCTCCCCTGTTGTCCTGTCAGCAATAAATCTACCAATTAGACTTAAAGATATCAGGAAATGCTGATTAAAGGGACAGTAAAGTCATAATTAGACATTCAAGATTTAGACAGAGCATACTATTTTAAACAACTTTCCAGTTTACTTATATAATTTAATTTGCTTCTTATTCTCGTTATCCTTTGTCGAAAGGTTTATCTATGAAAGCTCAGGAGTAGCAAAGAAGCTACAACTAGATTACGAATTTTGCGTTATGAGTAAAAAAGCAGTGTTAAGGCTCATAACGCTGCTTTTTCACTACCGCTGCTATTACGAGTCTTGTAGGTACAGCTGTCCCGCACACTTTTTTTGCCTTACCGCAAATCAACTTACGCAATTTGCATATAGTCTTTTTTCAATGGGACTTCAATTGCACCGGTATTACAAGCTTTTTTTTTTTAGGCCAAAAAGTGAGCGGTACAGCCTATCCCGCAAGATTCGTAACGCATTCTAAAGTCAGTAGTTATGAGTTTTACACTACAAAGCCGTAGCATAAAACTCATAACTAAAGTGCTAAAAAGTACACTAACCCCCAAAAACTACCTATTAACCCCTAAACCGAGGCCCACCCGCATCGCAAACACTAAAATAAAATTATTAACCCCTAATCTGCCGCTAGAATAAACATATTAACCCCTAAACCGCTGCACTCCCGCCTCGCAAACACTAGTTAAATATTATTAACCCCTAATCTGCAGTCCCTAACATTGCCGCAACCTACCTACATTTATTAACCCCTAATCTGCCGCCCCCAAAGTTGCTGCCACTATAATAAACATATTAACCCCTAAACCGCCGCACTCCCGCCTCGCAAACACTAGTTAAATATTATTAAACCCTAATCTGCCGCCCCTAACATCGCCGCCACCTACCTACAATTATTAACCCCTAATCTGCCGCCCCCAACGTCGCAGCCACTATATTATATTTATTAACCCCTAAACCTAAGTCTAACCCTAACCCTAACAACCCCTAACTTAAATATAATTAAAATTAATCTAATTAAAACCTACAATTAATAACTAAATAATTCCTATTTAAAACTAAATAAATAATGTCGTCGCTACCTACCTACTTTTATTAACCCCTAATCTGCCGCCCCCAATTGTCGCCGCCACCTATCTACATTTATTAACCCCTAATCTGCCGCCCCCAACGTCGCAGCCACTATATTATATTTATTAACCCCTAAACCTAAGTCTAACCCTAACCCTAACAACCCCTAACTTAAATATAATTAAAATTAATCTAATTAAAACCTACAATTAATAACAAAATAATTCCTATTTAAAACTAAATACTTACATGTAAAATAAACCCTAAGCTAGCTACAATATAACTAATAGTTACATTGTATCTATCTTAGGGTTTATTTTTATTTTACAGGCAAGTTTGTATTTATTTTAACTAGGTAGAATAGTTACTAAATAGTTATTAACTATTTACTAACTACCTAGCTAAAATAAATACAAATTTAACTGTAAAATAAAACCTAACCTAAGTTACACTAACACCTAACACTACACTACAATTAAATAAATTACCTAAATAAAATACAATTAAATAAATTAAATACAATTACCTAAATTACAAAAACAAACAAACACTAAATTACCCAAAATAAAAAACAAATTACAAGATATTTAAACTAATTACACCTAATCTAATAGCCCTATCAAAATAAAAAAGCCCCCCCAAAATAAAAAAAACCTAGCCTAAACTAAACTACCAATAGCCCTTAAAAGGGCCTTTTACGGGGCATTGCCCCAAAGAAATCAGCTCTTTTACCTGCAAAAAAAATTCAAACAATACCCCAACAGTAAAACCCACCACCCACTATTTAGTAACTATTCTACCTAGTTAAAATACAAACTTGCCTGTAAAATAAAAATAAACCCTAAGCTAGATACAATGTAACTATTAGTTATATTGTAGCTAGATAAGGGTTTATTTTACAGGTAAGTATTTAGTTTTAAATAGGAATTATTTAGTTATTAATTGTAGATTTTAATTAGTTTTATTTTAATTATATTTAAGTTAGGGGGTGTTAGGGTTAGGTTTAGAAGTTAATAAATATAATATAGTGGCGGCGACGTTGGGGGTGGCAGATTAGGGGTTAATAATTGTAGGTAGGTGGCGGTGATGTTAGGGGTGGCAGATTAGGGGTTAATCATATGTAACTAATGTTTGCGATGCGGGAGTCTGGCGGTTTAGGGGTTAATATGTTTTTTATAGTGGCAGCGACGTTAGGAGCGGCAGATTAGGGGTTAATAAATGTAGGTAGCTTGCGGCGACATTAAGGGAGGGAGATTAGGGGTTAATAAATATAATGTAGGTGACGGCGATGTTGGGGGCAGCAGATTAGGGGTTAATACATATAATGTAGGTGGCAGCGATGTCCGGAGCGGCAGAGTAGGGGTTAATAAGTATAATGTAGGTGTTGGCAATGTCGGGGGCGGCAGATTAAGGGTTAATAAGTGTAAGATTAGGGGTGTTTAGACTCGTGGTTCATGTTAGGGTATTAGGTGTAAACATAAATTTTGTTTCCCCATAGGAATCAATGGGGCTGCATTACGGAGCTTTACGCTGCTTTATTGCAGGTGTTAGGCTTTTTTTCAGCTTTAGCAAAACCTGTAATACCAGTGCTGTAGATAAGTGAACGGTGACAATAACGTGCAAGTTAGCAACGCACCCCTCATAACGCAAAACTTGTAATCTAGCCGCTAGGTTCTAGCGGCTGATTGGTGGCTGCATATATATATATATATATATATATATATTTTATTTTATTTTTGTCAGAGTCCAGAGGAAGGGTTATTAGACATATCTGCAGAGAAGGGTCCCTGGTTGTGATATTTGCCTCTTTCAGATAGCAAGAGAACGAAGAAAAAATGATAATAGGAGTAAATTACAAAGTTGCTTAAAATTGCATGCTCTATCTGAATCATGAAATAAAAAATGTGGGTTTAGTGTCCCTTTAAAGAGACACTGAACCCAGATTTTTTTCTTTCGTGATTCAGATAGAGCATGCAATTTTAAGCAAATTTCTAATTTACTCCTACTATCAAATTTTCTTCATTCTTTTGGAATCTTTATTTGAAAAGCAAGAATGTAAGATTAGATGCCGGCCCATTTTTAGTGAACAACCTGGGTTGTTCTTGCTGATTAGTGGATTAATTTAACCGACCAATAAACAAGTGCTGTCCAGAGTACGGAATAAAAAAATAGCTTAGATGCCTTCTTTTTCAAATAAAGATAGCAAGAGAATGAAGAAAAATTGATAATAGGAGTAAATTAGAAAGTTGCTTAAAATTGCTAATCTATCTGAATCATGAAAGAAAAAATTTGGGTGCAGTGTCCCTTTAAGTCCTAATATTCCAGTCCTGAGAACTGAAAAATTATATGGCAGTTGTCACAAACCTAAACGTCCCACATATCTGCAACTAATTTGCAGTTTGTTATTTTATAATTTATGCTGAATCTACCAATGCCTATTTCCTTGGTGACATGCTTTTATTACTTTTATTTTTTTATGTGCAGGCCTTTGTTGCGCTTGCTGATCATTAAAGGGACAGTCGAGTCAAAATTAAACTTTTATGATTCAAATAGGGCATGCTATTTTAAGCAACTTTCCAATTTACTTTTATCATCAAATTTGCTTTATTCTCTTGGAGTTACCTAGGAGTCAGCACTGATTGGCTAAAATGCAAATCTGTCAAAAGAACTGAGATAAGGGGGCAGTCTGCAGAGGCTTAGATTCAAGGGAGGTAAAAAATATATTAATATAACTGTGTTGGCTATGCGAAACTGGGGAATAGATAATAAAGGAATTATCTATCGGCTAGATTACGAGTTTTGCGGTAAGAGCTGCTTGGTGCTAACTTGCAAGTTATTTCCACCGCTCACCTCCCTATAGCGCTGCTATTACAGGTTTGCAAAAACCCGGCGTTAGCAGGCAATAAGTGAGCATTGAGCAAAATTAAGCTCCATACCGCACTCCAATACCAGCGCTGCTTTGAGCTGGTTTTACGTGCTCGTACACGATTTCCCGAAAAAGACATCAATGGGGAGAACCGGCTAAAAAAAAGCCTATCACCAGCAATAAAGGAGCGTAAAGCTCCGTAACGCAGCCCCATTGATTAATATGGGGAAAGAAAAGTTATGTTTACACCTAACACCCTAACATAAACCCAGAGTCTAAACACCCCTAATCTGCTGCCCCCGACATCGCTGACACCTATATTACACTTATTAACCCCTAATCTGCTGCCCCAATGTCGTTGCTACCTACATTACACTTATTAACCCCTAATCTGCCATCCCCATTGTCGCCGCCACCTACATTACAGTTATTAACCTCTAATCTGCTGCCCCCAATGTCGCCGCCACCCACCTACACTTATTAACCCCTAATCTGCTGCCCCCAATGTCGTCGCTACCTACCTACACTTATTAACCCCAAATCTGCCACCCCAATGTCGCCGACACCTACATTACAGTTATTAACCTCTAATCTGCCGCCCCCAATGTCGCCGCCACCCACCTACACTTATTAACCCCTAATCTGCCGCCCCCAATGTTGTCGCTACCTACCTATATTTATTAACCCCTAATCTGCCGCCCCAATGTTGCTGCCACCCACCTACTTTTATTAACCCCTAATCTGCCACCCCCAATGTCGCCGCCACCTATCTACATTTATTAACCCCTAATCTGCCGCCCCCAATGTCGCTGCCACTATACTAAAGTTATTAACCCCTAAACCTAACCCTAAAGGGCCCATTTATCAAGCTCCGAACGGAGCTTGTGGGCCCGTGTTTCTGGTGAGTCTTCAGACTCGCCAGAAACAGCAGTTATGAAGCAGCGGTCTAAAGACCGCTGCTCCATAACCTGTCCACCTGCTCTGATGAGGCGGACAGGAATCGCCGGAAATCAACCCGATCAAGTACGATCGGGTTGATTGACACCACCCTGCTGGCGGCCGATTGGCCGCGAGTCAGCAGGGGGCGGCGTTGCACCAGCAGCTCTTGTGAGCTGCTGGTGCAATGTTAAATGCGGAGAGCGTATTGCTCTCCGCATTCAGCGAGGTCTTGCGGACCTGATCCGCACTGTCGGATTAGGTCCGCAAGACCTTTAATAAATAGCCCCTAAGTCTAACCCTAACACCCCTAACTTTAATATAATTAAAATAAATCTAATTAAAAATTCATATCATTAACTAAATAATTCCTATTTAAATCTAAATACCTATAAAAGAAACCCTAAGATAGCTACAATATAACTAATAGTTACATTGTATCTATCTTAGGTTTTATTTTTATTTCACAGCTAAGTTTGTATTTATTTTAACTAGGTAGACTAGTTAGTAAATAGTTATTAACTATTTACTAGTTACCTAGCTAAAATAAATACAAATTTACCTGTAAAATAAAACCTAACCTGAGTTACACTAACACCTAACCTTATACTACAATTAAATAAATTACATTAAAGGGACACTGAACCCAGATTTTTTCTTTCGTGATTCAGATAGAGCATACAATTTTAGGCAACTTTCTAATTTACTCCTATTATCAAATTTACTTCATTCTCTTGGTATGTTTATTTGAAAAGCAAGAATGTAAGTTTAGATGTCGGCCCATTTTTGGTGAACAAACTGGGTTGTCCTTGCTGATTGGACAACACCAATAAACAAGTGCTGGCCATGGGTCTGAACCAAAAATTTGCTGGCTCCTTAGCTTAGATTCCTTCTTTTTCAAATAAAGATAACAAGAGAACGAAGAAAAATTGATAATAGTAGTAAATTAGAAAATTGGGTTCAGTGTCCCTTTAATTAAATACAATTAACTAAATTACAAAAAAAACAAACACTAAATTACACAAAATAAAAAAGAAATTATCAAATATTTAAACTTATTACACCTAATCTAATAGCCCTATCAAAATAAAAAAGCCCCCCCAAAATAAAAAAAACCCTAGCCTACAATAAACTACCAATGGCCCTTAAAAGGGCCTTTTGCAGGCATTGCCCGAAAGAAATCAGCTGTTTTACCTGTAAAAAAAAATACAAACAACCCCCAACAATAAAACCCACCACCCACACAACCAACCCCCTAAATAAAATCCTATCTAAAAAAACCTAAGCTCCCCTTTGCCATGAAAAGGGCATTTGGATGGGCATTGCCCTTAAAAGGGCATTTAGCTCTTTTTCTGCCCAAACCCTAATCTAAAAATAAAACCCACCCAATAAACCCTTAAAAAAAACTAACACTAACCCCCGAAGATCCACTTACAGTTTTTGAAGACCGGACATCCATCCTCAACGAAGCGGCAGAAGTCTTCATCCAAGCGGGCCGTAGTCCTCATCCAAGCCGGCAGAAGTCTTCATCCAGACAGTATCTTCTATCTTTATCCATCCATCGCGGAGCGGCTCCATCTTCAAGACATCCGGCGCGGAGCATCCTCTTCTTTCCACGGCTAACGAAGAATGAAGGTTTCTTTAAGGGATGTCATACAAGATGGCGTCCCTTGAATTCCGATTGGCTGATAGAATTCTATCAGCCAATCAGAATTACAGGTGAAAAAATCCTATGGGATTGAGCTTCAATCCTATTGGCTGATCCAATCAGCCAATAGGATTGAGCTTGCATTCTATTGGCTGATTGGTCCCTTAAAGGAACCTTCATTCTTCATTAGCCGTCGGAAGAAGAGGATGCTCCGCGACGGATGTCTTGAAGATGGAGCCACTCCGCGCAGGATGGATGAAGATAGAAGATGTCATCTGGATGAAGACTTCTGCCGGCTTGGATGAAGACTTCGGCCCGCTTGGATGAAGACTTCTGCTGAGGAATTCTGCTGCTTCGTTAAGGATGGATGTCGGGTCTTCAAAAACTGTAAGTGGATCTTCGGGGGTTAGTGTTAGGTTTTTTTAAGGGCTTATTGGGTGGGTTTTATTTTTAGCTTAGGGTTTGGGCTGAAAAAGAGCTAAATGCCCTTTTAAGGACAATGCCCATCCAAATGCCCTTTTCAGGGCAATGGGGAGCTTAGGTTTTTTAGATAGGTTTTTATTTGGGGGGGTTGGTTGTGTGGGTGGTGGGTTTTACTGTTGGGGGGTTGTTTGCATTTTTTTTTACAGGTAAAAGAGCTGATTTCTTTGGGGCAATGCACCGCAAAAGGCCCTTTTAAGGGCTATTGGTAGTTAAGTTTAGGCTAGGGTTTTTTTTATTTTGGGGGGGCTTTTTTATTTTGATAGGGCTATTAGATTAGGTGTAATAAGTTTAAATATTTGATAATTTCTTTTTTATTTTGTGTAATTTAGTGTTTGTTTGTTTTTGTAATTTAGTTAATTGTATTTAATTAATGTCATGTATTTAATTGTAGTGTAAGGTTAGGTGTTAGTGCAAGACAGGTTAGGTTTTATTTTACAGGTAAATTTGTATTTATTTTAACTAGGTAGCTAGTAAATAGTTAATAACCTAGCTACCTAGTTAAAATAAATACAAACTTAGCTGTGAAATAAAAATAAAACCTAAGATAGATACAATGTAACTATTAGTTATATTGTAGCTAGCTTAGGGTTTATTTTATAGGTAAGTATTTAGTTTTAAATAGGAATAATTTAGTTAATGATAGTAATTTTTATTTAGATTTATTTTAATTATATTAAAGTTAGTGGGTGTTAGGGTTAGGGTTAGATTTAGGGTTATTAGGGGTCAATAACTTTAGTATAGTGGCGCCGACGTTGGGGGCAGCAGATTAGGGGTTAATAAGTGTAGGTAGGTAGCTACGACATTGGGGCAGCAGATTAGAGGTTAATAAGTGTAGGTAGGTGGCGGCGACATTGGGGGCGGCAGATTAGGGGTTAATAAGTATAATGTAGGCGTTGGCGATGTTGGGGGCGGCAGATTAGGAGTTAACAAGTATAATGTAGGTGTCTGCGATGTCAGGGGTTAATAGGTGTAATGTAGGTGTCGGCGATGTCGGCGACAGCAGATTAGGGGTGTTTAGACTGGGGGTTTATGTTAGGGTGTTAGGTGTAAACATAACTTTTCTTTCCCCATAGGAATCAATGGGGCTGCGTTACGGAGCTTTACGCTCCTTTATTGCAGGTGTTAGGCTTTTTCTTAGCCAGCTCTCCCCATTGATGTCTATGAGGAAATCGCGCACGAGCACGTAAAACCTGCTCAAAGCAGCGCTGGTATTGGAGTGCGGTATGGAGCTCAATTTTGCTCAACGCTAACATATTGCCTGCTAACGCTGGGTTTTTGCAAACTGTAATAGCAGCGCTATAGGGAGGTGAGCGGTGACAATAACTTGCAAGTTAGCACCGAGCCGCTCATAATGCAAAACTCGTAATCTAGCCGAATATTTGTCATGATTCAGATAAAAAGCATGTGATATTTAAAACAACTTTCCAATTTATTTCTATTATCAACTTCCCTTCATTCTCTTGGTATCCTTTGTTGAAGGAGCAGGGATGCACTACTGGAAGCAAGCAGAACATATCTGGTGAACCAATAAAAATAGGTATTCATGTACAACCACCAATCAGCAGCTAGGTCCCAGTAATGCATTGCTGTTTCTGAGCCTAGGTATGCTTTTCAACTAAGGATACCAAGAAAATTAAGCAAATTAAATAATAGAAGTAAATTGGAAAGTTGTTTAAAATCATATATTCTATCTGAATCATAAATACAATGTTGGGCTTCATGTCCATTTTAAAAAACTTTGCTGCAATTGTTTTTTGTAATTGACAGAACCCCTCGCCCCACCCACACACACACTTACCTTATTTTGAGGACTTATGCCTTGTTACTGTAAGACCCAGCCACAAATCAGCAATATGTACTCGTACAATAACTCATAGGTTTCCCAACGCTATTTAAACTCACACACTATGTTGAAAATTTGTGTTATCCGTCATAGATATTTGATGTGCTGATTTATTTTGATTGATGTGTGAAATAAGCTTGTACTGCAGTCATCAAATGTGACAAGGGTTTTAATATTAAACAAAGCAACATTTGCTGTAGTAATGGTGTGGCAAAAAGAACCACGTATTCTCCCCAGAAAGCATCTGGGGTAGCAATCCTTAGTATATGCCACAACCCCCATTGCAATAAACCCCCTACACTACTTAATCCCTAATGTATAAAGACAGCAACACTGTGAAATATCTTCCAAAAATTATTTTATTCCAGCATAGAGGACAAAAATACAGACCACGTTTCGGGCCTGTCACCCCTTAGTCATGTTATCATGACTAAGGGGCGAATGGCCCGAAACGTGGTCTGTATTTTTGTCCTCATGCTGTAATAAAAGAATATTTTGAATATATTTCACAGTGCTGCTGTTTTTATACATTTGGACATGTTTTGAAGGGTGCAGGACCCTGCAGCTTGCACGTGAGTTAAAAAGAAATGCTAGACAATAATTTGTTTTCTGACAACTTACACAATAAACCCCCTACACTACTTAACCCCTAAATCACCACAACCCCATCACAATAAACCCCCTACACTACTTAACCCCCAAACCTGCCACAATCCCCATGGTTAATAGAGTAGGGGGTTTATTGCGATGGGGCTTGTGGCGCTTTAGGGGTCACTAGTGTAGGGAGTTTATTACGATGGGGTTATCGCGGTTTAGGGGTTAAGTAGTGTAGAAGGTTTATTGCAATGGGGGTTGTGGCTGTTTAGGGGACGGGGTTAAGTAGTATAGGGGGTTTATTGTGATGGGGTTGTGGCAGTTTAGGGGTTAATAGTCTAGCCACTCTATTGAAAAGGGGGTTGTGTGGGTTTAAGGGTTAATTAGTGACAGTGTAGGGGGTTTATTGTGATGGGACTTTGGCAGTTTAGGGGTTAATATAGGGCACAGGGTTATTGTGATTTAGGGGTTAATAGCGTGGGGC
Organism: Bombina bombina; assembly: GCF_027579735.1. Classification (NCBI taxonomy): domain Eukaryota; kingdom Metazoa; phylum Chordata; class Amphibia; order Anura; family Bombinatoridae; genus Bombina; species Bombina bombina. Next base: position 154,907,154 of record NC_069509.1, read on the forward strand.
TGTGTAGGTTTAAATAGTGTTTTTTTTATTAAAAGAATAACAAATAACTAAAAACAAATAACTAATGTAAACAAATAACTAATAACAAATAACTAATGTAAACAAATAACTAAAAACAAATAACTAATGTAAACAAAGCTATACTTTCAATGGATAACACAGCTTTGCTAAATAGCGCTCAAATTACAAGCAGAACACATAACGTTACTGTGACTGTAGACCTGAAGTAAAGTGTTAGGGCTGAAATGAAAGTATTTAAAAACACATTAGACATGTTAAATAAAGTATTTCACTCATATTTATACATTAAAAGTAAAATATTTGTTTGGGACTGGGAAGGGCTTAATGTGTATGTATATATGTATATATATATATACACACACACACACACACATGGGTATGTATGTGCACACATGCATACGTACATACATATATACATACACTGCCATATACATACACACATATGAATACACCTTTGAGCCCTTCCTAATCCAATACCATATCCCGTTTTATCACTATTAACACACATTACCCCCAAAATGGAACCAATGAATCATGATGTGAGCTATTTGTCTTTGTTATGACAATTACTTAGAGGCTGGTTAGACACTTTCCCAATTTATTCCCCAACTACAGAGTACTAATGGGTAGAATTTCCCTACCATGACGTCCCCCTGTGTTTGGCAGGGCCTTTAGAATCACATACATATTTTGCTGATTCATTCATTTGTCCTGACAGCTGCCACTGGGTGTGCAGATATTTAGGAGACAAGTAAAATATATTTAAAAACAGGAAACATAATCTCTCACCTGAATATGTATGTGGTCTATAACTTGCATGATTTTTAGAGTTCTTGGTAGTGCTTACCACAACTGCCACAAATTACAAAAATTTGGCTTCCTGAAATCCACAAATCTGCATTGTTTTATTCTTTTAAATGCAAGGCAAAACAGAGAAACATAGCCTTACAATGCAATTTTACTGTGGTTGTAGTACATAATATTACTGGTAATATGACGCAACTAAAAGACACAAAACTGGTCCCAAAAGAAACAACAACTCATTTCAAATATATATTTGTCTTTTAAAGGCTACAAGAAAAAAAATAGTTACCTCAAAAGGTAATATAATCAAACATAATTTAACCTTATTAATTACTTACTTTATTTTTGTTCCTCCCCACTCGTCCATTGCTTTTTCATCCTTTACAGAAGCAGAGCGCTACAGCCAATGGAAAGCTGTAGCGCTAGCTTCTATAGAGAGAATAAGCGCACTATCACGCTGCCTTCTCCAAGCCTCTTTTCACGTGTTGCTCTTGTAACAGTGAAGGCTATATGGTTATAAAGTAGGGATAAAGATTTTGTTCCAATATAATATGTATATGTAATGAACTAATGATCATTGCAGTATGTCTATGAATGTTTACATTAATTGAGAACATAATATTCGTGTTTTTCTACAGTATGTTATTTTCAGTGAAGACTATAGGGGATACTTATCAAAGCCTCAACTATGCTGCATTCGCCGGCAACAATACGCTCGCCTAACTTCGCCTAACATCACGGCCGTGGACCTGAATACGATCTCCATATTTATAAAAAAAGCTGTCAAAAAGCTGCGCACCTAGTACGGGGCGATGAGCATCGGACTGTTGTTAACTAACAGTCATCAATCTTGTTGCTATTCGGCTTTTTACCAACTTTATTTATACCCTGTCACTAAACGCCGCCACTATACTAAAATGTTTAACCCCTAAACCTCTTGCCTCCCACATCACTACCATTAACTAAACCTATTAACCCCTAAACCACCAGCCCCCCACATCGCCATAAACTAAATTAAGCTATTAACCCCTAAACCTAACAACCCGCTAACTTTACATTAAAATTACAACATTCCTATCTTATAATAAATTAAAACTTACCTGTAGAATTAAAATAAACAAATTCTAAACTATTAATTAACCTATGACAAAAAGGCAGTAGGAACAGCGCTAAAAAAGCTTAAAAATAACTACAACCACTGTTACAGTAATTATATATATAAATTTAATGGCTAAAAATAAACATATAATGTTAAAATTCCTTTTAAAACAAGATGCCATATACTCGTTACTAAATAGATTATATATACAATCTATATAGTCTTAATGTGACCGGTCACTCTATACTAAATTATTATTACAAAATACAATCTTCTAAAATGGCTATAAAAAAAGACTACTACAAATACAATTGCAAGACTAAACACTTGGATAATCTTGAATAAAGTAGGATAAAAACAATACCATCAAATATAATTGTATTGTATAGTTATATCCAAAAGACTAGAGCAGATATTACATTAATTGGTTGTGTTAGGTTCCGAAGTTAGGTATCACTCTGGTGTCCGTAATACACAATTACAGCGTCTTTAGAAACTGTGTTAAAAACTTCAGAGATTTGCCTTTAAAACAATTGTAACGATTCCCTTATAGCAGGTATGATGTTGTAACTTGACAATGTAGCTTGACAATAAGACCCCCCACTATGCGGGTTTAAGGGAAAGTGGTGTATGGTGTCGTTAGAGATATTCAAAACACCTTTCCAATCGATAGTTAACTCACGGCTAGATTACGAGTCTTGCGTTAGCCTTAAAAAGCATCGCTGAGAGGTCCCAACGCTGATTTTTAACGCCCGCTGGTATTACGAGCCTGGCAGGTACAGGTGTACCGCTCACTTTTCTTCCGCGACTCGAGCTTACCGCAAATCCCCTTACGTCAATTGCGTATCCTATCTTTTTAATGGGATTTGCCTAACACCGGTATTACGAGTCTTGGAAGAAGTGAGCGGTACAGCCTCTCCTGTCAAGACTGATACCGCATTTAAAAGTCAGTAGTTAAGTGTTTTATGGGCTAACGCCGTAACATAAAACTCTTAACTAAAGTGCAAAAAAGTACGCTAACACCCCTAAACTACCTATTAATCCCTAAACCGAGGCTCCCCCCCACATCGGAAACACTTTAATAACATTGTTAACCCCTAATCTGCCGACCAGATATCACCGCCACTTTAATAAATATATTTACCCCTAAACCGCCGCACTCCCGCCTCACAAACACTAGTTACATTTTATTAACTCCTAATCTGCCATCCCTAACATCGCCGACACCTATCTACATTTATTAACCCATAATCTGCCACCCCCAACATCGCCGCTACTATATTAAATTTATTAACCCCTAAACCTAAGTCTAACCCTAAGTCTAAATCCCCCCTAACTTAAATATAATTTAAATAAAATGAAATAAAATAACTACAATTAAATAAATTAATCCTATTTAAAACTAAATACTTACCTATAAAATAAGCCATAAGATAGCTACAATATAACTAATAGTTACATTTGTATCTATCTTATTGTTTATATTTATTTTACAGGCAAGTTTGTATTTATTTTAACTAGGTACAATAGTTATTAAATAGTTATTAACTATTTAATAGCTACCTAGTTAAAATAAGTACAAATTTACCTGTAAAATAAATCCTATCCTAAATTACAATTACACCTAACACTACACTATCATTAAATTAATTACATAAACTAACTACAATTAACTACAATTAAATTAAATAAACTAAATTATGAAAAACAACAAACACTAAATTACAGAAAATAAAAAAATAATTACAATTTTTTAAAACTAATTACACCTACTCTAATCCCCCAAATAAAATAAAAAAGCCCCCCAAAATAAAAAAATTCCTTACCCTATACTAAATTACAAATAGCCCTTAAAATGGCCTTTTGCGGGGCATTGCCCCAAAGTAATCAGCTCTATTACCTGTAAAAAAAAAAACAATACCCCCCCAACATTAAAACCCACCCACCACCCACACACCCAACCCTACTCTAAAACCCACCCAATCCCCCCTTAAAAAAAACTAACACTACCCCCTTGAAGATCACCCTACCTTGAGACGTCTTCACCCAGCCGGGCACAAGTGGACCTCCAGAGGGGCAGAAGTCTTCATCCGATCCAGGCAGAAGAGGTCCTCCAAGCGGCAGAAGTCTTCATCCAGGCGGCATCTTCTATCTTCATCCATCCGGAGCGGAGCGGGTCCATCTTCAATCCAGCCAACGCGGAGCATCCTCTTCAAAAGAAGTCCAAGCGATGAATGAAGGTTCCTTTAAATGACGTCATCCAAGATGGCATCCCTTGAATTCTGATTGGCTGATAGGATTCTATCAGCCAATCGGAATTAAGGTAGGAAAAATCCTATTGAGATCGCATTCTATTGGCTGATTGGAACAGCCAGTAGAATGCAAGCTCAATCCTATTGGCTGATTGGATCAGCCAATAGGATTTTTCCTACCTTAATTCCGATTGGCTGATAGAATCCTATCAGCCAATCGGAATTCACGAGACGCCATCTTGGATGACGTCATTTAAAGGAACCTTCATTCTTCGCTTGGACTTCGTTTGAAGAGGATGCTCCGCGTTGGCTGGATTGAAGATGGACCCGCTCCGGATGGATGAAGGTAGAAGATGCCGCCTGGATGAATACTTCTGCCACTTGGAGGACCTCTTCTGCCTGGATCGGATGAAGACTTCTGCCCCTCTGGAGGTCCACTTGTGCCCGGCTGGGTGAAGACGTCTCAAGGTAGGGTGATCTTCAAGGGGGTAGTGTTAGTTTTTTTTAAGGGGGGATTGGGTGGGTTTTAGAGTAGGGTTGGGTGTGTGGGTGGTGGGTTTTAATGTTGGGGGGGAATTTTTTTTTTTTACAGGTAATAGAGCTGATTACTTTGGGGCAATGCCCCGCAAAAGGCCCTTTTAAGGGCTATTTGTAATTTAGTATAGGGTAGGGAATTTTTTTATTTTGGGGGGCTTTTTTATTTTATTAGGGGGATTAGATTAGGTGTAATTAGATTAAACTTCTTGTAATATTTTTTTATTTTTTGTAATTAAGTGGGGGTTTTTTTCGTACTTTAGTTTATTTCATTTAATTGTATTTCATTTAATTGTATTTTTAATTGTATTTTTAACAAAAATGGCCCAGCTCTTAAGCTTTACATTCCTGCTTTTTAAATAAAGATAGCAAGAGAATGAAGAAACATTGATAAAAGGAGTAAATTAGAAAGTTGCTTAAAATTGCATGATCTATCTGTATCATTAAAGAAAAAAATAATTGGATTTAGCGTCCCTTTAACATTGAACTCAACAACTAAATATGTTTCTGAATTTGGGAAGTTGCTAAAGGAAGGGGTAGCGTTAAGACTCATTGTTCGTGATACCCTGGAATATTTGTTAGTTAAAAATACCAACTTTTAAGCATCTACCAAAAATGCGTAAGAATAAAACTTCACCTCCTGGAAGGCCAATAATTTCATCAAAAGGTGAGCTAGGAGAAAAAGTAGGAGAATGGGTAGATAGCCATTTACAGTCAATAGTTAAAAATATTCCAGAGTATCTAAAAGATACTAAACGCATTAAAAATGCTTGAAAAAATTGAGTGAAGGGAGGGATACCAACTTTTAACAATAGATGTGGTCTCCCTTTACTCATGTATACCACATACTAATGGTTTAACAGTCCTTAGAGAAATGTAAAAAAAATACACACTTTGTATGATTCATTTATTGAATATTTGATGGATACAGTGAGATTTCTGTTTACCCATAATTTTTTTTTTTAGGGCAGCTTTTTCCTTCAGAAACAGGGTACTGCGATGGGGGCAAAATTTGCCCCCTTGTATGCTAATTTATATTTGGGTTATTTTTAAATTGAAAAGGTATTCAATTCACATAATCCATTTAGGGAAAATATAATGTTTTTTACACGTTTTATAGATGACATCCTTATTGTTTGGAAAGGGGATTAACCAAGTATAGATTAATTTGTGAATTATCTGAATGATAATTTGGGTAATTTAAAAATATACATATACATGTTCCAATAAAGATGTCACCTATTTAGACCTAAAGATATCGGGAGATAGTGATTTGAGGAAGTTTAAAACAGAAGTCTATTGAAAAGAAATATCAGGCAATAACGTTCTGAGGTCTGATTCTTGTCACCCTAGATATCTAAAAAATGCCATACCTAAAGGGCAGTTAATTAGAATTTTGTAGGGAACAATATTTAGCACATACAGAAAAACGAAAAAATAGATTGTTGCATAGAGGGAAGTAACATTATAAAAAATATTACTAGAGGTATCAACTATGAAAAGAGAAGATCTGTTGAACGATAAGAAAGGGAAATGTAAATCTAATCAAGGAGAGGTTTTAACTTTTTCCACTCAATATATTAGACAATTTGATAAGATATGTGATATTATCAGGAAATATCTTCCCCTACTAGAGAAAGACCCAAAATTATTTAATACTAAAAAATGAGGAGTTAGATTTGTGTCTAGAAGAACAAAAACCATTGGTAACATTCTAAAAAGGGATTTCTCTGAGAAACAAGAAATTAAATCTAATTGGTTATCCAAATAATCAGGATGTTTTATGTGTGGGGGATGTCCCTGTAAAAGCTGACAGCATGTAAAAGTTAGCAACAAATTTATTTCTACAGTATTAAAAGTTTAACTATTTAAATAAAGAATCATGTGACCTGTAATAGAAAATATGCTGTCTAATTAAAGGGACACTAAACCCACGATTTTTATTTCATGATTCAGATAGAGAATACAATTTTAAAGGACCATTCAACACAGTAGATTTGCATAATCAACAAATGCAAGATAACAAGACAATGCAATAGCACTTAGTCTGAACTTCAAATTATTAGTAGATTTTTTTTCTGACAATTTTAAAAGTTATGTCTTTTTCCACTCCCCCTGTACCATGTGACAGCCATCAGCCAATCACAAATGCATACACTTACCATGTGACAGCCATCAGCCATTCACAAATGCATACACACTTATTCTTGCACATGCTCAGTAGGAGCTGGTGACTCAAAAAGTTTAAATATAAAAAGACTGTGCACATTTTGTTAATTGAAGTAAATTGGAAAGTTGTTTAAAAGTGGCATGCTCTATCTGAATAATGAAAGTTTAATTTTGATTGAGTGTCCCTTTAAACAACTTTCCAATTTACGTCCATTATCTAATTTTCTTTATTTTTTAGAGATCCTTTGTTGAAAAAAAAGCAATGCACATGGGTGATCCAATCACACGAGGAATCTATGTGCAGCCACCATAGTGTCATAGTGACTACATAAATATATATATATATATATATATATATATTGCTTAACAAATATACAGATAAGGTAAACAATCATTGGAACAAAGTGTTTTATTTTATATATACACCGTTGTTGTTTTTAATATAATTTCTTTCTTTATAAATGTAATGTATATGTTACGGGTAAAGTCAGAAATCCGTATAATCCTAGGATTACCCGTGTAAACCTGACATTATCCAATCGGGTGTGGATAAAGCCCGATGTAATGTAATTCCCCCATCTACACTATTTTTTTTTTGCCTCTGCCTGGGGGGTTTAATGACGGCGCCCCCCTGATCCTCTGGCATCCACCACCTTGAACCTCCCAGGCGGAGGCAAAAAAGATAGTGAAGATGGGGGAATTACAGTGCATCGTATATATGTTTGATGCAGTGACTCAATGCACTCTGAGAAGATTTATCATGTTACATTGGGCTTTACCCACAGCCGCTTGGGTAATGTCAGGTTTACCCGGGTAATGCTAGGAATACCCAATTTCTTACTTTACCTGCAACATTTATACATGAAATAGAAATTGTTAATAGAACGAAGTGTAATAATGGTAAATTGTCTATTTAAAGAGCTTTGGGACACAGCTGTGTATTGCTGATGAAGTGCCTAATAGGCAGGAAACGCGTTGGATGAGCAGCTGAAGTTTGGCTGAAATGGTGATGTTATAATTTTAACAAATACTTCAAGTGAAGGTAAAGTTGGGCTCTCAGGAATAGGTAGTTGGATTACAATAGTTACATATACTAAAGAATTGTATTCATAAATATAAAATTAGATGTTATATATCATTCCCTACCACTCCTTCCTCCATCCCCTCCAGTTTCAGCTTCAGACAGTGTCAGGGTGCCAGGAATCAGACAGAGACGAGAAGTGCAAAAATAATCACACCTTTATTAAAAACAAAAAATAATAAAAAGTCCACAATTCAAATAACAAGCCAGGAGTCAAAGCCAGAGCTGGTAGTCAGACGAGCCGAGTCAGGAGCCAAAGCAAGTAGTCAGAGGAGCCGAGTCAGGAATCAGGATAGACATCAGACAGCCAGGTAATACACAGGAACAGGAACTCACAAACAGGTCTGAGACAACGCAAGGGCAAAGCATACTGAACAGAGACCCTTTAAATAATAAGTGATGACATCACAATTCTGAGACTGAAACCTGTCTCACACAGATGATGTACAACAGTCTGGCCATAAGAGGGCGTGCAGGAAATGAGCAGCATCACACACTCTGCACCAGATTCAGCAAGAAAAGGTAAGCAAAATGGCTGCCAGCAGCACATGGCAAACAAAGCAGGGAAAAACCCTGGCAGACCTCCAGTGATGTAGAGATCGGTCCCACCCGCTCTCTACGTAGACATGCAGATGTGCGCCCGAGAACCCCAATGGTGCGCATGCTTAATTCACCGCTATCTGCTCTGGTATAACAATGAATCATGAGATTAATTGTTTACTGCTGGAGAAGAGAGCTTTGTAGCAGTACTCTTTTGATGCGGTCATGATCTACCTTGGCCAAACGAGCAATTTAAGCCTGTGCTTCTGTCTGGTAAGTCACTGATGTCACCCGGTATTCCTTGATGTTCCTTCTGCGCAAGCGTTCACCATGAATGCACACAAAAATAAGTACGTGCGCAATGCATGAAAGGGTGTTTGCTCTTTGGAGCTGGGTGCCTACTGGCCTGCAACTCAAATGGCTACTTGAATAAACATAATGAAAAGAGGACATCAGCGCTAGGTGGAGAAACGGTATCAAAAATATAGAGCAAATATAGGCAACAAAGTTTAATTAGTATATTTCAAAGTAATTGATTAATGAAAGTAACATTTAAAATTAGTGATTTTTCAAGTATATTTTCAACATCGATCGAGTTTACTCGAGAAGCCGTGGGTGGGAAGTAGGCCTGGCCTCACAACCGATAACAACACACAAGATTCAGGTGGTTGAAAGGTCTTCTACTGTGACAAACTGCAGCCAAAGTTGTGTATCCAATCAAAACCTCTAGGCAATTGAAAATCAGAATTAACATAGAATACATTTTTTTTATTGATACCAAAATATTTTTTATTTAAAGGGACACTGAACCCAAATTTTTTCTTTCTTGATTCAGATAGAGCATGCAATTTTAAGTAACTTTATAATTTACTCCAATTATCAATTTTTCTTCGTTCTCTTGCTATCTTTATTTGAAAAAGAAGGCATCTAAGCTTTTTTATTAGTTCAGACTCTGGACAGCACTTTTTTATTGGTGGATTAATTTATCCACCAATCAGCAAGAACAACCTGGGTTGTTCACCAAAAATGGTCCGGCATCTAAACTCACATTCTTGCATTTCAAATAAAGAAAATTTTCAAAATTAGAAATTTGTTGCTTAAAATTTCATGCTCTATCTGAATCACAAAAGAAAAAATTTGGGTTCAGTGACCCTTTAAAGAGTCTGAATATTGCCTGAGTTTATAAACAATCATCTGCAAACACATACATTAAAGGGACATGAAACCCATTTTTTTCTGCTATGAATCAGAAACAGCATGTACTTTTAAAGGGACACTGTACCCAAACATTTTCTTTTGTAATTCAGATTGAGCATGAAATTTTAGGCAACTTTCTAATTTACTCCTATTATCAAATTTTCTTCATTCTCTTGGTATCTTTATTTGAAATGCAAGAATGTAAGTTTAGATGCCGGCCCATTTTTGGTGAACAACCTGGGTTGTCTTTGCTGATTGGTGGATAAATTCATCCACCAATAAAAAAGTGCTGTCCAGAGTACTGAAACAAAAAAAGCTTAGATGCCTTCTTTTTCAAATTAAGATAGCAAGAGAACGAAGAAAAATTGATAATAGGAGTAAATTAGAAAGTTGCTTAAAATTGCATGCTCTTTCTGAATTACAAAATAAAAAAATCGGGTACAGTGTCCCTTTAAACCACATTCCAATAAATTTTTATTATCAAATTTGCTACATTCTCTTGGTATCCTTTGTTGAAGGAACAGCAGTGCTCTACAGAGAGCTATCTGAACACATTGGGTGAGCCAATGACAAGAGGCACATGAACGCATTGCTGCTCCTGAGCCTACCTAGGTATGCTTTTCAACAAAGGATACCAAGAGAATTAGGCAAATTTGATAATAAAAATTAATTGGAATGTGGTTTAAAATCCCTTTAACCTAACTTTTCAAGGGACAAATGGATGAACACAAACTGGAGCTTATCTGTGTATATTACTGAGACAACAACCCCAGTTGCATAAAAAAAAATACAAAAAAAATCAAAACAATGTTTTTACATAATAGAATACTTTTGTTCCTTTTTCTAAAATGTCAAACTATTTATGGTCGTATAAAAAAAAGTGAAACTCATGATTTCCCACTTTTAGTCCTTTCCATTTGCCATTGATGTGTTTATATGGTAGAATAGAAAAAAAGAGAACTTGAAATAGTTAGTACAAAGGGATTCTGCATTTGTTCAGTCCAAAACTTTCCAATCTTTATCTAAACCTCATGCAAAAAAAGGAATTAAAAATAAAAACTCTAGTAAGACACAAATACAGAGAATTAACAACATAAAAGCAGCAGACCTATATAATAGTATGCATTGCATAAAGGTACGAGTTTAAAAGGGTCAGTACATTTACAGTTATCAAAATCTCCGTCCAAGTTAATTTTTATCATTACATTTTAACCGCATATTTTATTATGTAAAAATAATCATATTTATATGTTTAATTTAATCTTACTTTTTTGACTTGAACCGTTAATGGCCGTTCCTTCTCCAACCCCACGATGACATATCTTATATGGGTGGTATAGAGCATTTTGTTCTTCCCACATGCAAATATTTGCAAGCCTACATTTCCTCCCACTAAAGCTCGCTCGCGCTCATGTCTCTTCAGATCGGCATTGATCGCTTCACGGGAAAGTCAGATACGCATGCGCAAACCTGTTAAAAGGCTAAGCCAAGAATTTCTGATGTCATCGGACGCGCATTCACAAATGTTGTCCATAGAGTGACAGATATTTTTACAATAGATAGATTGCTATGACTTTGAAATAGAAAAAAAAAAAAAAAGCAGTGGAGCGGTAGGCGGCCAGTTAATATACAAGGGGGCTAATATTTGAGAACAAATTAATAGCGAAAAAAATTAAATTTGCTGAATTAAATTTATATTGAATACATCCTGCTAATGTAAAATTGAAGCGTAAATTTCGGAGCTTACTATCCCTTTAATCAAGAACTAGAAAAGCCCTATATTGCATAATTGCACTATCTAGTCCAAAGGTGATACTAGGAACTGCGATTTCATTTTTATGTTTGTCAGTGAGCTGAGCTCCAATTATGCATGTGCTTCCCAGAAGGTCAAATGTGCATAAGGCTCTTCCTTAGATGAATATGTGCTGATTAGTTTGTGATCAGTTCTGATACCTGAATCTTTTATAAAACTATTATTAACATTAAGCCTATTAAAGGGACTGTAAAGACTGTTATCTTTGAGAAACAGGAATGCAAGCTTAGGAGCCAGACAATTTTTGGTTCAGTACACTGGGTAGCGCTTGCTGACTAGTGGCTACATTTAGCCTCCAATTAGCAAGCACTACCCAGGTGCTGAACTAAAAAGGGTCCGACTCCTAAGCTTAAATTCCTACTTTTTAAATAAAGATTTAAAGAGAACAAAGAGAAATTGATAATAGGAGTAAATTAGAAAGCTGCTTAAAATTGCATGCGCTATCAGAATCATGAAAGAAAAAAATTGGGTTCCATATCCCTTTAAGTTGAGTGAGTACAATCTTTAGGGTTTAGTTTTTTCTTTGTAGTGGGTGCTTTTTTAGGATAGAGTTTGTTTTTTTGTACTTAGGTTTAATTTTTTTAGAAAGTATATTTTTTTTATTAAAAAAAGGGCTATAATCACTTTAGGGCAATGCCCTACCAAATGCCTATCTCAGGGCAACTATTTCTTAGAATAGGGTTTTTGTTCAGGGAAAAGGAGCTGCAATAACCTCTTAGGGCAATATTTTTTATTTTGGATTGAGTTTTTTCCCTTACCTATTTTTAGGTTAGGGTTTTTTTAGGGTTTGTTTGTTTGTTTTTTATATAACAAAAGAGCCCTACCAAATGCACTTTTTAGGGAAACTTTTTTTTTAAGATAGGTTTTTTTTTTTAGGACACCTTTTATTTTAGAATAGGGCCTCTATTTATTAAGGTCTGGTGGACCTGATCCGACAGTGCGGATCAGGTCCGCCAGACCTCGCTGAATGCGGAGAGCAATACGGTCTCCGTATTCAGCATTGCACCAGCAGCTCACAAGAGCTGCTGGTGCAATGCCGCCCCCTGCAGACTCGTGGCCAATGGGACGCCAGCAGGGAGGTGTCAATCAACCCGATCGTACTCGATCGGGTTGATTTCTGGCGATGTCTGTCCTCCTGCTCAGAGCAGGTGGACAGGTAATGGAGCAGCGGTCTTTGTGGCCGCTGCTTCATAACTGCTGTTTCTGGCGAGTCTGAAGACTCACCAGAAACACGGGCCGTCAAGCTCCTTTCAGAGCTTGATAGATAGGTTCCTAGGGCTTTTTTCTTTTCAGGGCAAAAGAGCTATAATCCCTTTAGGGCACTGCCCTGCCAAATGCATTTATCAGGGCAATCTTTTTTTGTAGGATAGGGATTTTTTAGGGTAGTTTTTTTTTTAGAATAGATTTTTATTTTTAAATGTAAATGAGAGATCACACAACACCCTACCAAATGTTCTTATCAGGGCAATTTTTAGTTTAGTTTTTTAGATAGGCTTTTTATTTGGGAGGTGGGGGTTTGCTTTGGTTTTTTGGTTTTAAAATAGGTTTTTCTTTCCAAGTAAAGTGACGTGAAACCAGTGATTGGGAAATTGGTATTGCTTCATCTATTCCATCCATCAAATTAACAGTTTTGAACAGTGAGGTAATTACTCAATGTGGTTTATCAGACCCTTGCACAGTGACTATCAACTTTAAAAAGCTGGTATCAGAAGATACAGATAATACAGTTTTAATAAAATTTGAATATGTTTACCTGTTACTCCTTTAGATTGCATTGTGTCATTATCCTTATTAGGGGTTGTTCACTACTGGTCTGAATATTATTTTTATGGGTTATATTAGGTGGGCTCCAATGGTGTGTTTATAGAATCTATGGGGCAGTGACATTAAAAAGTTTAGGAACCACTGGGTTAGGGGGGTTCTTGTGTTGTGGGGTTGTGTCAGTTTAGGGGTTAATAACTTATTTATTGTAATGAGTTATTGGTGGTTTTGGGGTTAACAGGTTAGAAAGTTTATTTCAGTGGGCTATTGGCGCTTTAGGGGTTAATAGGTTAGGAAGTTTATTGGAGTGGGCTATTGGCGCTTTAGGGGTTAATAGGTTAGGAAGTTTATTGCAGTGGGCTATTGGTGCTTTAGGGTTTAATAGGTTAGGAAGTTTATTGCAGTGGGCTATTGGCGCTTTAGGGATTAAGTAGTGTAGGGTTAGTTAGTGAGTTATGTTGGTTTAGGGATACATAGGTATATTTATTAGGCTTGCTGCTATATATTTAAAAGGGATTATTTACTTTACATCGCCAATGTCGGTGCCAATGCTGCTTGGAATATTTCACCAACATCGCCATCCTTTGCGATGTATAGTAAAACGCCCCTCAGCGATGTTGCCTTTAAACAGTAATGTTGGTACTTTTGAATATTTCACCAGCTTTCTTGACATTGCATTGGATCCCTTTTGAATATATTGCCACATCGCAGCTCTTTCGATCATCAGGGCGCTAGTGCCATACTGAAGATTCTATTTTATTCAAAGGGTAGATAGATGACTGATATTAAACTCTTCACAGAATTATTTGTAATTATAAGAGCAATTAAATGCAAACATCCACTGCATGGACATAAGTCTGGCTGCGCTGTATTTAATCAAAAGAAGAATTACATTTAAGGTTTTAAAGCAGAAAGTAAAATGGACAGTTTGCATGGTATAAGTTGTTACCTGCATTCATATTTCCTCTTTTTGTTTCTTTTTGTATAAAAAGATAGATAATCTCTTTATTACCCATTCCCCAGTTTTGCAGAACCAACGCTGTTATATAAATATACTTTTTTTACCTCTTTGATTACCTTGTATCTAATCCTCTGCAGACTGCCCCCTTATCTCAGTTCTATTTACAAACATGTATTTTAGCCAATCAGTGCTGCTTAATAAAAACTCCATGTGATTCAGCACAATGGTATCTATATGGCACACATGAATTAACACTTTCTAGCTGTGAAAAGCTGATAAAATGCACTGAGACAAGACGCAGCCTGCAGAGGCATAAAAACAGGCAGAGATTTAGAGGTTATAAAGAATATTCATATAACAATGTTGGTTGTGTAAAGCTGGGTAATGTGTAGTAAAGGTGTTATCTATCTTTTTAAACATTAAAAAAAATCACAGTGCACACAATTTTTCTCAAACATTGATAAGGCACTGGAAACACATAACTTATATACTTTTAAATAGGAACAATCACTGCCTTAATAACTAACACCTTACCCTCTAAAGATAAAGGCCTCTAGTTATCAAGCCGTCAAACTTAAATACGCTGGAATTCCGCAGCGTATTTGTGGCGAGGCTGATTCGCCTTAGTTATCAAGCCCTACACACCGGCAAAAGTAGAATTTTGTGACGTAAGCTAAGATCCGCCGGACTCAGTCCGACACAGATCGATTCTTACGTCATTCCAGATGTTCCGAACGCAAGTTCGGCACAATCTGACTACTTTTGCTAGTTATCAAATGACTAGCAGGTACGCTCTTCACTTTTCCGGCCCAGCGTACCTGGTTTTCAATCCGCCGCCCTGGAGGCGGCGGATCCCATAGGAATCAATGGGAGTCTGACCATAGCGAAAGTTCATGTTTACTGCTGCCCGACATCCCATTGATTCCT
This sequence comes from Bombina bombina, assembly GCF_027579735.1. NCBI lineage: Eukaryota > Metazoa > Chordata > Amphibia > Anura > Bombinatoridae > Bombina > Bombina bombina. The sequence goes on from NC_069509.1 coordinate 154,922,313, forward strand.
ATGGGAGATGTCTGCACCTAACACCCTAACATGTACCCCCAGTCTAAACACCCCTAATCTGCCCCCCTACACCGCCGCCACCTATATTAAACATGTTAACCCCTAAACCACCGCTCCCGGAGCACACCGCCACTCTAATAAACTTATTAACCCCGAAACCGCTGCTCCCGGAGCCCACCACCACTCTAATAAACTTATTAACCCCTAATCTGCCGCTCCCTGAGCCCAACGCCACTCTAATAAATTTATTAACCCCTAAACCGCCGCTCCCGGACCCCGCCACCACCTACATAATACCTATTAACCCCTATCCTGCCCCCCCTATACCGCCACCACCTATAATAAATTTATTAACCCCTATCCTGCGGATCCCTATCCCGCCGCAACTAAATAAATAGTTTAACCCCTAAACTGCTGCTCCTGGACCACGCCACCACCTATATTAAACTTATTAACCCCTAATCTGCCCCCCCTACACCGTCGCCACCTATAATAAATTTATTAACCCCTATCCTGCCCCCCTATACCGCCGCAACCTATAATCAAATTATTAACCCCTAAACCTAAGTCTAACACTAACCCTAACACCCCCCCTAACTTAAATATTAATTAAATAAATCTAATTAAATATTACTCTTAATAATTACATTGTAGCTTTTTTAGGATTTATATTTATTTTACAGGTAACTTTGTATTTATTTTAACTAGGTACAATAGTTATTAAATAGTTATTAACTATTTAATAACTACCTAGCTAAAAGAAATACAAAATTACCTGTAAAATAAATGCTAACCTAAGTTACAATCAAACCTAACACTACACTATCATTAAATTAATTAAATAAATTACTAGCCAATACCTACAATTAAATACAATTAAATAAACTAAACTAAATTACAAAAACAAACAAACACTAAATTACAGAAAATAAAAAAATATTAAAAGTATTTTAAACTAATTACACCTAATCGATCCGAACCGAATTTTTCGAAGCTGCACAAGTCTACTTTACTCTACAAAAACAATCCACACGCAGTCTTGCCCTTCTCAAACTAACCTGAGATTTACATCTGTTTCAAGCACCAGCCAATAATCCTAAAGGCGTGCTGTCTGCATTTATCATTGCACCAGCAGTTCTGTCGGCATTTATCATTGCACCAGCAGTTCTTGTGAACTGCTGGCGCAATACCGCCCCCTGCAGATTCGCGGCCAATAGCAGGGGTTGTCAATCAACCCGATCGTATTCGATCGGACTGATTGTTGTCCGCCACCTCAAAGGTGGCGGACGAGTTAAGAAGCAGCGGTCTTAGAACCGCTGCTTCTTAACTTATGATTCAGGCGGAACTGAAGTGGAGTGGGTCGGAAGCAGCGTCCGCTGCTTCATAAATCGACCCCTAAATGTAGCCACCAATCGGCAAGCGCTACCCAGGTGCTTAACCAAAAATGGACCGGCTCCTAAGTTTACATTCAAATAAAGATACCAAGAGAAGAAAGAAAATTGATAATAGGAATAAATTAGAAAGTTGCTTAAAATTGCATGCTCTATCAGAATCATGAAAGTTTAATTTTGACTAGACTGTTCCTTTAACCATAAATTTATATGAAACTCTGTCATAATCTTTCTTAAAATCTAACTTCACAACCTCCACTGGATGTTTACATTCGTTACAATACCATATAATCATGCAAACCCACCAAACTCTCAGCAATCTGATTACCAGGCACTGCACAAACTTTTTCCTCACCCACAATCTTTCCAACCACACACTTTAACCTTTCAGCCAACAACTTTGCAACAATTTTGTAATCAACATTCAACAATGAAATAGGTCTTCAATTTTTAAAATTATTTTCATCTTTTTTTATATATACAGTAATGAAAGTATTACACTTTCTTTCACTAATTTAGTAAAATTATTCTCACTTAAAACCCACTTACAAATATCCAACACAGACTCAAAAATCCACTGCAACCGCTCACTTCCAGGCATCTTACACTTTTTCATACCTCTCACAATACCATCTAATTCCTCCAAACTTGTCTTTCAATAAAAATCCTCATTCTCAATTTTCACTTTTGCATCATTCAAAATCTTATTACACAAACGGTCACCCAAATCCTTATATCCATACAAATTCTCATATAATAAAAACACTTCACTTATAATCTCATCCTTCCTTTCTTTCTGAAGCCCAGATTCATATAACACACTAACCATACCTTCCTTACCACTAAACACTTTCTTAAACAAAAATCTTGTACATTTTTCATCTTTCTTGCATACTTCCTGTGGTGACATAGCTTACTGACCTAGCTGTTATTGAAATCCCTTCCACCCAGATACACCTTTCTCTCTGAACCAGGAGCCCGATCCAATATACGGCGCAGGTTTCAGTGTAAGTGCAGAAACCCGCGCCGCCCGTAATTTCACCTTGCACATAAGGGTATTACATATACGGCGCCGGCATTTCCTAAGTGCTGTAAGTCGGATACACTAGCGATGTCCATAAATGAGCGTAAATAGAAATTTCTGGAGTCGCCAGTGACTTACGGAGCTTTAGAAACTGCCGGCGCCTAAGAAAAGTAAAGAAAATAACAAATCTCCCGTAAAAGTCTAACACGCCTCCCAAAAATAAGCCTGACACGTAAAACCCCTATATCCGCAACCCCCCCTCTCACTACTAATAATAAATGTATTAACCCCTAGACCGACAACCCCCCACAACGCAATATGCCTATTTAAACTATTAACCCCTATATCCGCCATCAAACCCACACCGCAAGTAATAACTCAATTATTAACCCCTAAATCCACCAACCCCAACATCGCAAACTACCTATTAAAACTATTAGCCCATAATCCACCATTAACCCACAACACACCTATTAAAGTATTAACCCCTAAACCGCCATAGCCCACAACGCAATAAACCTATCCAAGTATTAACCCTTAAACCGCCATAGCCCACAACGCAATAAACCTATCCAAGTATTAACCCTTAAACCACCAGAGCCCACAATGGAATAAACCTATCCAAGTATTAACCCTTAAACCGCCATAGCCCACAACACAATAAACCTAACCCCCCCTAAATTAACCAAAATTACCTAATTTACAAAATACTAAAGTTACTCTTAAATTACAAAAAACTAACACTACTTTAAAAATAAAAATAAACTAAGTATAAATTAAAGGGGCAGTCTAATCAAAAATCTGGAGTAGACTGTCCCTTTAAGCTAGAATTACAGAAAATAATAAAATCTAAGATTACAGAAAATAATAAAGGAAATTAAAAAAATTTAAAAAAAATTACACCTAATCCCTATGAAAATACCCCCCCCCCCCAAAATAAAAACACCCCCTAATCTAATAAACTACCAGTAGCCCTTAAAAGGGCTTTTTGCAGGGCATTGCCCCAAGATAATCAGCTCTTTTGTCAAGCAAATACACAAAGCCCCCCCTAACAGTAAAAACCCCGCACCCACCAAACGCCCCCAAAAAAAACCTAACACTAAAAACCCTAAACTACCCATTGCCCTGAAAAGGGCATTTGTTGGGCATTGCCCTTAAAATGGCATTCAGCTCTATTGCTGCCCACCCTATCTAAATGGGCTATGGCGGTTTAAGGGTTAATACTTGGATAGGTTTATTGCATTGTGGGCTATGGCGGTTTAGGAGTTAATACTTTAATAGGTGTATTGCGTTGTGGGTTAATGGCGGATTAAGGGTTAATAGTTTTAATAGGTAGTTTGCGATGTTGGGGTTGGCGGATTTAGGGGTTAATTGAGTTATTACTTGTGGTGTGGGTTTGATGGTGGATATAGGGGTTAATAGACTTTATTAGTTATTGCGGTGGGGGATTGCGGTTGACAGGTAGATAGACATTGCGCATGCGTTAGGTGTTAGTTTATTTTTGCAGGCATTTTCGAGAGTTACGGTGCTCCCATACTCAGCCCAAGGCTTGTTATGGCTGCCTTTTATGGCGAGGTAAAAATGGAGTAAGATTTCTCCATTTTCGCCACGTAAGTCCTTGCGCTGGATATTGGATACTGATTTACGACGCGGTCCCATGTTAGCTTATGGGATTAAAAATTGCGTGCGACGAGTGAAATATACGCGCGTAACTTGTATGTTACGCCATATATGTGATACCAAAACAGCGCAAAAACCAGAATCGCCGGCTTTTGGGGGCGACGCTGCATATTGGATCCAGCCCTAGGTGTTTAATTAAAGACACTCCCATTAGCCTTGACTGGCATGTGCTAGGCCAAACCCCTTTGAAATGAGAATAAAATTGGGAAACACTCTCTATATTTTTATCTTTCTTATCCTGTTCCTGAAAAGATGGCTGATTTTGGACACATTGGTGAATTACCACACTTCCATTCTCTACTTCATCAAAATACTTTTAACTTTTTTCATCCATACATTTCTGAATCACACGATTACCATCCTCTAAATTATCTTTAACATACTCATCCAGTCTCCTTAATTCTTTCAAATACTCTAAATGCCTCTGCCATCTTGCATATTCCATTCTCCTCCTTTTAGTTTCCATCCTTCCACTCCTAATAAAGAAAAGCTTACAGTCACTTTTTACCCATTCCCATCAATCACTCTCACAATCAAAAGCCCACTTTCTCCTCTGCATCTATTTATACTTCTTCACAAAATGCTCAACTATCCATTCATAGTCCAAGAAACTAATATTTAACTTCCACACACTCCTTCCATACTCAAATCTCACCTTAGTACTCACTTCACATACATATTTATGATTCATGAAAAACATTTGCTCTGTACTGTACTTTTTTTTTTTTAATATGTACATTAGCAACTGTGAATACAGTAATTTCCCCATTTTTTTGAACTTTTTTTTTTTTTAGACTTAGGGGCCAATTTATCATGGGCCAAATGGCCCCTGATGCCCCTGTTTCTGTGCGAGCCTTCAGGCTCACCGGAAACAGCAGTTATGAAGCAGCAGTCTTAAGACCACTGCTCCTTAACTGGTCCGCTGCCTCTGAGGCTGCGGACATCAATCCGCTCGATCCTGTACGATCGGGTTGATTGTCACCCCCTGCTAGCGTCCGATTGGCCAGGAATCTGCAGGGGGCGGCAGGACATGATAGGCTGCAGCGTATCATGTTGGACAGACATTGATAAATTGCCCCCTTAATGTGGAAGTTAAAATAACAGTTATGATAATATTTACTAGGTGGTGTATAATTTTTTAAATACCGTTGAGACAGTCCACTCATCTCTCTATATCGTGGTAGGTGGGCCCGGTCAGGACTCAACAATCCACTTCCTTAACTGGGCTCATATGCTGAGTCGTCAGATGATGGTGAGATGAATTATACTGAAGGTAGAAAGGATGGAGGAGATAAGTGGAGGGAGTGAAGGGGGATAGAAAAGAAGGATGAAGGGGAAGGGGTTTGAGTGAAAGATATAGGGGAGAGAGAGAGATGGGGAGGAGGGGGAGGGAGAGGGAGACGGTGAGACCAGTGATCCACGTCCCTTTTGGTGTATGTTTTAACGTAGATGTCAGGGTGTTTAAGGGTCATGTGATGAGGAGCCTGTTTGAGTGGTAATTTGGTTTCTGGAGGAGTGGAGGGACTCTTCCCAAAGGAACTTTACTTCCAGGATGGGAGTATTTTTGTTATATGTTAGGATGCAATATTCTTCAAGTTATAAGAATTCATGAATTCTATCTCTCCACATGTTCTCAGTGGGGGTCAAGGTCGTTTTCCAGCGTCGGGTTATTAGTGAGTTGGCTGCAATGAGCCCAATCTGTAACAGGCGTAATCTTAACTTGCAGCGGAAATTGTGAAGATAATTAAGTAAGTTAATTATTGGAGTTAGGACAAGGTCATTAGTGAGTATGACATGAAAATGGGTCTTTATGGTCTGCCATAGTGGAATTATTTTGGTGCACTGCCACCAAATATGAAGTAGAAAGTCGCATTCCCTGCATTCGCTCCAGCAGTGTTTAGAGGAACTTGGATAAATAGAGATTAGACGAGTGGGGGTCAGGTACCACCATAGGAGCACTTTATAGTTAAGTTCTAATAGTTGTGGTGAGGTAGAGGATTTGTGGGTATTTCAAAATATTCAGTCCCATTCTGGTTTACTCATGTTAGTGTTTAGGTCATGTTGCCATCTTTTGGCATAATCTGATCAAGATAATGATAATGGGTTTTTGACTGTTATATTGTTTAGGCATAGTGTCTCGAAGGGGGTTGGGGGTCAGAGTAAATCTAATTTAAGTGGACATGTAGTGATGTAATGTGTTAGTTGGGCGTGTTTAATCCAGCTCTTGAATTTCCCTCCACTAAGATCTATGAATCTAATGCTATCTATTAGTTTCCCTCCATCTACAAACTTGACTAATGGGAGAGTATGATCCCATTCCCAGCGTCTGCGATTTCCTTTATCCAATACTTCCACCAACTCTGCGTTTAAAGGTATGGGGTAAAGCAGCTAGCGTTTGGATGTGATGTTGCTCCTAGAGGACACTATTTGATCCCACGTGTGAAAGAGGTGCTTATGTATGTATAGATGAGAGCATTGGGGAGGTCTGAGGTTGTTTGGGACCAATCACAGGGCTCCTACATTGTGCGCTTGTAATAAATGAGAGTCCATGGATACCCATGCCTTTGTATCTTTTGATCCATGCCAATCAAGAACTCTTTGTAGAGTAACTGCTAAATGGAAGTCTTTTATGTTAGGAAGTGAATATTAATTAAAAAATTGAGAATGTACTGAATGTATTGAGTTCTCTAAGAATCTCTGGGACTAGGTTTTCAGGGGATACGACTGGAAAATGTATATCATCGCCATATAGGGCTATCTTAAATTCGTGAGGACCAACTGGGACTCCTTTGATATGTATCAGATCTTGTAGGACAGTGTTTATACATTTGCTAATCCAAAATCACAATAATCCCAGCACATCAATAATGATGATTTCCACACAGGATAGTTAAGTAAGATCAAACGTTCTTTATTCCAACAATTACAACATCAGACAGATGAGGAGTAGTGGCAAAAATGGTCAAACATTTTTCGGCAGCAAAAGACGTAACTTGAGGAAGTTACGTCTTTTGCTGATGAAACATGTTTGACCATTTTGGCTACTACTCCTCATCTGTCTAATGTTTTTATTGTTGGAATAAAGAATGTTTGATCTTACTTAAGTATCCTGTGTGAAAATCGTCATTAACAATGTGCTGGGATTATTGTGATTTTGGAGTATCGATAACTGGGAGGTGGAGGTGAGGCTTCTTTCTTTTCCCTTTTGCACCGGTTTTTGGTGTATTCACGTTCCTGGAGAGACTTCAGGATTGTGACACTGGGCAAGCAGAAGTGACGCACAGCATGAAGAACATCGGAAGGCACATTGAAGAAAGAGGTGGATTTTCGGAGCTCTTACTACTTTTGTATCCGGACTCGCTTTATACATTTGGATAGGATTTTTGTACTGTACTTTTTGATATTCACATTCCTGAAAGTAAAAGCAAAAATTAATAGGAGAATACACTTTACACTAAAAAAAGTAAAACCCTCACCTGGTGTGTTTGTAGCTCTGAAGACATCCTTCAGACCAAAAATACTAACTTAATCACATAAATCTTTGATCACCCAAAAAGCCCTCTACAACACTTTTCCTATCCCCAACTCTTCAGACACAATTAAAATCCCCAACCAAAAAAGTAAAAATGCTCCCACCCAGAAACATACCCAACTTAGGGAGAAAAATATGATGTGCCCTTTATCTGCAGGAGCATATACATTAAAGGGACATGAAACCCAATTTCTTTCTTTCATTATGTAGACAGAGCATACAATTTTAAACAACATTCCAATTTACGTCTATTATTTAATTTGCTTCCTTCTATTGTTATCCTTGGCTGAAGGGTTTATCTAGGAAAGCCAAGGAGCAGCAAAGAACCTAGGTTCTAGTTGCTGATTGGTGGATGCATATATATCCCAATTGTTATTGGCTCAAGCATGTGTTCAGTCAGCAACCAGAAGGGCATTGCTGCTCATTGAACAAAGCATAATTGTTAATAGGAGTAAATTAGAAAGTTGCTTAAAATGTCATGCTCTATTTGAATCATGAAAGAAAAATTTGGGTTTCATATCCCTTTAAATAAACAATAAACAATAGATGTTCTTGTTTATTGGTTTTGTTGGTTTAATTTGTTTACAATTGTTACGTTGACAATTAAGGTTGAAGATGTACTGGGATATTACCCCCCACATCAATTTACTCCCTAAGACAGACATTAGCCTAACTGTGCAAGACATGGAGTATAAAGGAGGGAAACACTATTGAAAAAAGGTTACTCCTCATTTCATTACGGAGAAAACTGGTTCCTTAATACAAGATATGAGTTGAAGGGGGAAAATAAACCCCATTGCTGAAGTTTTCATGTTACAAACGGAGTGATACCACATATGGACTGTTAAAAGACTTAACTAAAGAGAACTTTACTGAAGTGGGCACGCTTATTTTGTTAGATCCCTATGTTGAGCTGTATATTGCTACCATAAGGTGAACTGTTTCTGTATCTTCTGTTACTTATGAAGGAGGAGAGGAGTTAATAAAAAACTATTTCAACTAAATAAACAATAAACTAAACAACCCCATGATAAAGAAACAAAACCATAAGAACCCTTCCCACAATAATATGTTCTACCCGTAACACTTTATAATCATACCCCTAAACAAAATTCCAATACCCCCATAACGTTCTGCAGAATAAGTCTATACAGATCCTCTCAGTGACCATAATGCCTCTTTAAATTGAGAGTCTAAATTAAATTCCAACAAACAGAAGATATCAGCATTAATATTAGACAGCACATAAAAAATGGCAGCACATCTAGCTTCCATCTATATCTTACTGCCATTAAGAGAGGCTATACGAATAGATATGGTTAATTAATTAAATCAAAAACACATTATATACAAAGTAACAATGACTTAAGGTGGTCTCCTCACATCCATGGCTTTCTTAGGGTTTTCTGTAACACTTCAGCAGACTTAGGAGCAAAATCAGGTCTATTTTCCATCAGGTCCTTCAACAGACGTATTCTGAGGTACTAAAGTTTTAGAAGCAGAATCTTTTTTTCCCAAACTTCTTTTTAGCAAACGGTACATTCTTAAACTCCACACCTTTAGCGAAGGAGACAACCTGAGACACATCCAAGTAGGTACAGCTGTTCCAGGTGACGACTCGGCATCAGAAGAAAAAGAGTAAACATCAGACACATCTTCAACCTCATCCACCTCAAGACGTCTCTTTAGCTGACCAGTTGTAGGATCAATCTCCATCTCACCTTCACCTTGCAAGTTTTTAGGGACTTCAGGCTGCTCTGTATATCCTCCATAGAAGATGGGCTAGGATCTATGCTGCTCGAGGGGGCAAACCCTCCACAGGGTCAGTAGATTTTTCTACAGTATCCCCCTTGGGAGCCTCTGCTTCCACAGACTGATGGATACAGAAGTTAGCCCCAATCCCCATTGATGGAAAATGTTTGAGGAGGATGCTGTCTCATATATCCTGCCTTTTCCAAAAATAACTCAGCATAAAACCTCCTTTTCCCAGTAAATGTTCCATAAGCTTTGTAGGTTCACTATTAAGGAGTCATTAAGAAATGGATTATACACATGAACCAGCACGGCCACTCTCTTTAGTTTCACCATACTATGAGAAAATTGAAAACCCTTCAAATCAGTGTGATCCTTCAAGGACACAGCATTCTTATAACATAGTGATGCAAAGTCTTCAGGCATAAAGGAAACATCAAACGTACCACAGTTGGAAAACAGCTTGATACAAAATATCTCCTTGTGAGGCATCCCCAACATCTTCTCAATAATCATTGATTGCACACTTAACAATTCAAAATCTTTTTGTTGTACAGCATCCACAAAAAACATCTTAGGAAAGTTTTGTCTTGGTCAAATCTTCCGCCATTGCAAAAAAAAAAACCAGAGCTATGTGTGCCTCTTCATCAGGTTGTGATGCTCCCCCCAATAACAGCACCATAACAGGAAGGTGACTAGACTGAGGGGTGGATCCTGCAATGTAACACTTCACAGATGATATTTTGGGCCTCGTCAGTGAGATGCAGCCATATTCCTCTACGCACATTGGGTAAGGCATCCACGTCTGGTTTCCCCCAGAAGCGCTCTCTCAGGAACAAACAAAAACTTAGTAGCTTGTTCTACAGCTTTAGGAAAGTTCTCCTCTGTAAAAAGCACAAATGGGCAAAAAGAAGCTACTTCCAGGTGGTAACCGGGCCATAAAACAAGCCTCTGAGCTGTTATTCCTTCCTGGCAGATTGCTTCTCTTTCTGTATGTATTTGTATTATGACCCTGGGGAAAGTCTCCCTAAGTGTGAGGGGGAAAACCAGACATGGACTCCTTGCCCAATGTGCTTAGAGGGATATGGCTGCACCTGACTGATGAGGCTCAAAGGAGGCTGAAACGATCATCTGAGGTTGCCATTTGCTTTGTTTGGAGGAGAAGTGCCTACAGTGGTGGGATTCAGCAGTTCTTAAAGTGAATGTAAATTTTGATGCTAAAGTGCCCAGTTTTTAAAATTTCAATTAAAAATAGGGGCACTTTAATTAATCAAAATTTACATTTCACTCCTGTTGTTAAAAAATACTTACCTTTTAAACTTGACAGCAGCTCCAGCTTCCTCCACCCATCGCAAAGCCTCTTCCTGGGTCTAAAATGAGGAATCCGGCTTCCTCCAATCACGGCATTGAATCAGACATGGATGGAAATGATTCCATTATTTCTGATGTCAGAAATGGCTTGCAAGGACCGGAGGAAGCTGGAGCTGCTGTCAAGTTTAAAAGGTAAGTTTTTTTTTCACAACAGGAGTGAAATGTAAATTTTGATGAATTAAAGTGCCCCTGTTTTTAATCGAATTTTTAAAAAACAGGCACTTTAGCATCAAAATGTACATTCACTTTAAGCACTTGTTCCTACAATTTAGAAAGTGTAAAGAACCTGTTCTTAAAATTTCAGAATCCCACCTCTGATTGCCTGGTATTTTGGGCTGGACTGACCTTGTTAGGCAGGATCAGACTGATATACTATAGGAAAGTTCTCATCTGTGAAATGCACAATTGGGCTAAAAGAAGCTGCTCCCAGGACCATAGAACAAGCCACTTTAGCCGGTGTTCATTCCTGGCAGATTGTTTCTCTTTCTGTATGTATTTTTAACATCAACAGATAGAAGCACATTTTTATGTTTATAGAATTGAGTGCCACATAAATAATAATGTATAACTCTCAGGTTTATCAATGTAAAACAATATAGGTTGATCATAATTCTTTAGAAAAACGTATCAACAGATTTATCTACAAAAATCCCCATGGACTTTAATTAATGGTGATTTTCTGTTAAAACCATTAGATAAGTTTATCTACAAGACTATGATCGGCCACTATATTTGCTCAAATTGAGATAATTGGTTTTAGTTAAATTTTTAGTCAAATGTATTTATATGTTTCCCTGTAAAAATGAAAGTGATTTGTTTGAGGAGGGGCGAGTATGATGCTGGAAAGATAACTCTACCAGTAAAGTTAATTCTCCTTTTACACTTCTGCTGTGTGTCAGTAAACTAATGATCTCAAAAAGAACCTTTTTTATTTGCAGCTGTCAGGACTTTCCACTTTGCACTGAAGCATGTCTGAGATGGGTAAGTCTAAATAATAATGAAACATTAATTCCTCTATTGTATTTGTAGCCGAGGACTTTAAATGTACTACTAAACAAGTATCAAAACAAGCGTTACAGTGGCGGTAAAATGTAAAAATCTGTTCATTAAATTGCATATATAAAGAATGATAAAAAATAGGGGGTATTATAAAGGCAGACAGGTAGATAGAAACTTAGAAAGACAGATGTATAGATAGATTTAAAGGTAATGGATAGTTGGAGAGAATGAAAGATGAAATAGATGGATAGAGGAACAGACAGACAGACAGACAGATAGATAGATAGATAGATAGATAGATAGATAGATAGATAGATAGATAGATAGATAGATAGATAACTGAAACCGAAAAATAGATCAATAGATTGCTAGCTAGACAGATAGAAAGATATATAGCTAAATCTGAAGATTATGGATAGCTGGACAGAAAGAAAGATGAAATGGATGGATAGACAGATAGTCAGACAGACAGAAAAATAAATAGATAGATAGATAGATAGATAGATAGATAGATAGATAGATAGATAGATAGATAGATAGATAGATAGATAGATAGATAGATAGATAGATAGATAGATAGACAGACATATTAGATAGAAAGATAGAGAGATAAAAAGATAGATGATAGATAATTAGATAGTTAGACAGACAAATTAGATAGAAAGATAGAGGAATAAATAGATGATAGATAGATAGATATATAGATAGATAGATAGATAGATAGATAGATAGGCAGATAGATGATAGATAGACAGATTAGATAGATAGATTGATAGATGGATAGATAATAGATAGATAGACAGATTAGATAGCTAGATAGATAGATAGATAAATAGATAGATAGATAGATAGATATAGATAGATAGATAGATAGATAGATAGACAGATTAGATAGCTAGATAGATAGATAGATAAATAGATAGATAGATAGATAGAGATAGATAGATAGATAGATAGATAGATGATAGATAGACAGACAGATTAGATAGATAGATAGATAGATAGATAGATAGATAGATAGATAGATGATTGATAGACAAAATAGATAGATTGATAGATAGATAGATAGATAGATAGATAGATAGATAGATAGATGATAGATAGACAGATTAGATAGATAGATAGATAGATAGATAGATAGATAGATAAAGATTAATACTTAAACTGCAATATGACATACTGTTTGTGTTGTATTTGTTGGCACAATCATCTTTATTTCTATTTGAATGAAACACAAGACTACATTTTAATTGTCTACATTATAAGCAAAGGTAAACAATGAATGCATAACTTGTACAGTGTTGGTCATAGACAGTTGTTTTTAACTCTTATGCGCTGGGTCAATAAAGGGTTTTTATCATATCCCGGAGTCACATGACTTTTCCCATGATATTGGTTGTCCAATACTGAAGTAATGTTCAGTTGTATTTCCTTTTTACTTCCTGCACTATACTTTATATTCCTGTACCTTTTTGTTTAGTTTTGAGCACAAATTGTGATATTATTTTTATTAAACTACAGAGTTGACACAGTTATCTTACTTTATAGCCATGAACCAATTTAAACATGACCATGTATGATTAAGTTAATGTTAGCACATAGCAGACATTACTTGTTATGTTTTTAGCATTAAGTGGTAAAGCTTATACTGTGTTACAGTACATGATCTATTTAAAGGAAACATATTCACTACACTTCAAAACCACAAAAAGCTTCCAGAATATTTTAAAACCATTTATTTCAAAATAGGACAGATTTTTGATACAATTATCATGGACTTATAAAGTGATTTTTGAAATATGCTTTTTGAAGACACTGATGCTTATAGGAACAGTCAGACAAAATTAAACTTTCATGATTCAGATAGGGCATTCAATTTTAAACAACTTTCCAATTGAATTTTATCATTGAATTTGCTTTGTTCTCTTGGTATTATTTGTTGAAAGCTCCTAATTGCTAAGCCCTTGAAGGCCGCCTCTTATCTAAGTGCATTCTGAAAGGTTTTTTTACAGCTAGACAGTGCTAGGGCTCACAAAAAATAGCAATATAAAAATTGTATTAAACTAATATATTAAATATTGAAATATGGAAAAATTCACAGTAAAAAAATGTATTGTTTATTCGCTTTATAAATCTTAACAACATTGTTGTGCAAAAATAGTATTTTATGGAAAAATTACATTTCATTTAAAATTACGTAGGAAAAAACTATTCAAGACATACAGTAGACATCATAATAAATCTACAATACACGTGCAAAACACTCTGAGACATTTGTCTTTATAATACGGAAATCAAAGCATTTTGTCTTTCTTATTGTAAAATTAATTTTCCCTCCTCTGCTAGTGGGCTGAGCAGGGATATTCCATGGTAGTAGATGAAATATCTTTGCCAGGTCTTGAATTTTCTTACTGCAGATCTCGTTGTTTTTTCTCGTAAAAATACTTATTACCCTAATAGAAATTTACCAATGTATACTACAATAGATGTGAATATAGAATAATTTACACTGCATATACACTGAAAACAGAGTGATCTGATTTGTATTGGCTGCAGTATTTAAAGGGACATGGAACCCAAAATGTTTCTTTCATGATTCATATAGAGTATGCGCTTTTAAACAACTTTCTAATTAACTTATATTATAAAATTGTATTTGTGCTCTTGGTATCTTTGGATAAAAAACAGGGATGTAAGCTCAAGAGCGTGGATGTCTCTTGAGCACTATATGGCAGCAGTTTTGCAAAAATGTTATCCATTTGCAACTAAATGACAGCACTTTTTCCTCCCATGTAGTGCTCCAGATGCCTACCTAGGTAGCTCTTTAACAAAGAATACCATGGGAACAAAGCAAATTTGATAATAGAAGTAAATTGGAAACTTTTTTTAAATGATATGCTCTGTCTGAAACACAAAAGAAAATGTATAGGTTTCATATCCCTTTCATTTTCAAAGTGCCCCTGTTGCTCCCTGACCCCCCCCCCCACACACACACACATAAACACACACATAAACACACACACACATAAACACACACACACATACACACACACATAAACACACACATATAAACACACACACACATAAACACACACACACATACACACACACATAAACACACACACACACGCACATAAACACGCACACACACATAAACACACACACACACATACACACACACATAAACACACACACATACACACATACACATAAACACACACACACATACACACACACATAAACACACACACACACACATAAACACACACACACACACACATACACACACACACACACACACATAAACACGCACACACACATAAACACACACACACACACACATAGACACACTCACGCACATACACACACACACACACATAAACACACATAAACACACACACACATAAACATACACATACACACACACACACACACACACACACAGTGAAGTTTTCCTTTCAAGTGAGTTCCATTACTTTCTAAGGGAGGCATCTGGCAATTTGCACATCTGTTAAAGTGTTGATGATCGGGTCCTAAGACTTAATGACATCATCAGTTCTATCACTGATTACATCATAGGTTGTTTCGGACTTCATCTATAGCTGCAAAAGCTAATTACTTTATTCACCTACAGCTGAATAGTTTTATAAATAGCATCTGACATTGACTGAGTCACCAGACCTTTCAGTCGATATCTGTAGCTTGCAGAAACCAATCAGTTTGTAGATAGGAGTCACAATCACTACTGAAGAAATATATTTGGACATATTTAGGGTCGGCTTTTGGCCTCTGATTCTCCAAAGATTTTAAGAAGGGGCTACATTAAAAATAAATAACTATGAATAACTAAGCATACCTTTAAGGTGTATCTAGCTCACATTTACTTAGTGGCAAAACTATTACAATGACAATTTGGCTACAATATCACCACAAAAGTGTTTTCATTATGACATTGTCGCAGATGATATTTTTTACATCTGCCCCAGGCTCACAATATTATAATTAAACATGAATATCCGGCATCTGTGTAACAGCAAACAAATAATGGGTGCAACGCTACCAAGCGCTCTGCACGGTAGCCCAATGTACCTCCAAGGATATATACCAATATTCAGCAGCACTCGAAATTATCCAGATATTTGTATTTTTACTCAAGCTCCATAGAATAAACAGATAACGTTTAGGGAGTTATCCCTTAATCATGTAATTTTGAGTGCTGCTGCTTATTGGTATATATCCCAATAATACTAAGAAAAAACTATAAAAAGTGTGCTAAACAAAATATCGCACCAAACAATATGTTAATATCGCATTTATTAAAAAATGGACACACTATTTATTAAAACTATACAATACAATAAGTGCAGTCATACAATAATAAAATAATATGATAAAATAGATACCACCGGTGGTTAAAAAAGGTTGGTCCACAACCTGCTATCTAGCAGTAAACCTAGCTAAAAAATAAAGTCTACAGCTATGCTGTTAATTCACTTGCGCATCTGAGAAGTGCAAGGAGATCCTCGGTTGATGCGGCTGCATGGGTTTAGGGACAGTATACACTCATTTTCATATAACTGCATGTAATAGACACTACTATAAAGAATAAGATACACAGATACTGATATAAAAATCCAGTATAAAACTGTTTAAAAACTTACTTATAAGCTGTCAGTTTGGCTCTGTTGAAAAGGTAGCTGGAAAGCCCACTGCAAGTGGCAAATAAGACACTCCCCCCTCCCCCTTCTTTTGCATATGAAAAGACCCTTTACACAAACAGCAGCAAGCTGGAGAAGGTAGCTGACGGTATTCACATAAAACTTTGGGGCTTGGTTAGGAGTCTGAAAATCAGAGCAATGTTATTTAAAAATAAGCAAAACTATACATTTATTTTTAAAAAAAAACTTTATGGGCTATATAAATAGATCTACAAAACATTTATGTAAAGAAAAAATGAGTGTATAATGTCCCTTTAAGCCTTCTGTATGTCACATAAGGACAACAACACGCAACAAGTACATGCACAAAGTCTTGAGTGACTGTTGTACCGGGTGAGCTCAGAGTGACTGTAACCGTGTAAGGATTCTGAAAGTGGAATGTATCTAAAGGCTCTAAATATATTGGTGGAGTGGTAGCGTGGTCTAAATAATAATATCACACTGAATCAGTCATCCATATTGATTTAACAGCATAGCTGTGGACTTTATTTTTTAGCTTGGTTTACTGCTAGATAGCAGGTTGTGGACCAACCTTTTTTAACCACCGGTGGTTATCTATTTTATCATATTATTTTATTATTGTATGACTGCACTTATTGTATTGTATAGTTTTAATAAATAGTGTGTCCATTTTTTAGAAAATTAAATATTAACATATTGTTTGGTGTGATTTTTTTTAGCGCACTTTTTATAGTTTTTTCTAAGTTTTATTTATAGGATTGGGGTAGAGGACGATCTGATTTTAAAGTAGCAATATAACACCTTTAAGTAATCCTTTCTTGTATATATCACAATTATATTATATGCAGCAGTGAAGGAAAATAATGTTATCCTCTTGGGTGTTAAGAAGAACACAAAGTATAAACTTCTTCTCTTCCAAATTGACACAGAACATTGACATGGGTGGTACTATTGATGCAGATTGTTGGAGTGGTATTCCTACACTAGCGATATTTTTGCCACAGTGGTAATGCATTTGATACCCTTGCCTTGGATGTATATTGATCTATCTTTCTTTTATAATTTCTCACTGTACAGACAAGTTTTCTGCAATCCCAGTCTGTACAGTTAGAAATTACAGTTTTCGGCTCATTAGTTTCAATGGTAGAAATGGTCCATGTTTCACAGTGTGACGATCTTCTGTTGGTGCCGATGGGAGGTGTGGGCAGGAGGCGGGTGGGAAGCCCAGCAGGAGAGGTGGGAAAAGCGGAAGCAAGTGGGAGGGCCCTACGCTACGGAAAATAAAAAAGCAAAGGGACAGGGAGGGATGGGGCAGCTACACTACAGAAAAGGGGATCTGGGAGTGGAGGCCCCCAACTAAAGATTGCGGGGGGGCAGAAAATATGTAATATATATGTATTGCTCAGGGCCATCCTAGTTACAGCCAAGCACAACGCAACCCCCCCCCCCACCAGTGCTCCAGATCCAGACATGTGTGTTCAACCTAAGTATGGTTGTCAATGTATAATACCATAAGAACAAGTAAAATGGAATGTTTGTAAAAATTGTATCCTGGTATCTGAATCATCAAAGAAAATTCTGGGTTTCATGTCCCTTTGCTTCTCAAATATAATCTCCAGAGATGCAAAAAAAAAAATAAAAAAAATCCCCAGGGCTTTAATGGGGATTTTGGAGATACAATTTCACTAATAATAGAGTCATTCTTTTTGAACATCAGTTTGTAAAAATATATCTGTATCATTTTTATAAAGCTTAATCTCAAATATTACACATACTGCAGACTTAAATGTCTTCCTTTTAAACTCACCCACCTTTTTCTCAAGCTCATTTGCCTAGGCACAAATAAAGTAGGTGCAATTTTCTCTCCTCTACCCCCAACACCACATCCTCAAAGGTATAATTTAACATAAAATGTCTACAGTCAACCCCCTGTATTCATTCATTCACTCTTCTGCAGGAAGATGTAAGTCTGAGGTTTTTTCTCTATATGATATAAAAATCTTTTATGAGAAGAGAGTAATGTTAGCAATATTTCAATACTTGTGAGATAGAAAAAAAAGGGCAAAGTATTTTTTTTTAAAAAAAAGTAGTAGATATGGGGATTTAATGACCAGCACAATTTGATGTATTCTGGAGGTAGATACAGGGTTACCTTGATCTATTAACAAGGACAAAACATAACAAAGTATGATGGTTTTAAATAGAAAAGAAATGGACATAAGAGATTAGGCAGTCGCTGTATTATGTTTTGTTTTTTTTAAAAGGATTCTGTTATAAGAGGTTATGCTGGTTAAAAGACATTTTCTTTCATGATACACTTCTCACTTTACTTTAATCACTTCTCACTTTACTTTAATCACTTCTCACTTTACTTTAAAGGGACACTGAACCTAAATTTTTTCTTTTGTGATTCAGATAGAGCATGACATTTTAAGCAACTTTCTAATTTACTCCTATTATCAAATTTTCTTCATTCTCTTGGTATCTTTATTTGAAATGCAAGAATGTAAGTTTAGATGCCGGCCCATTTTTGGTGAACAACCTGGGTTGTTCTTGCTGATTGGTGGATAAATTCATCCACCAATGAAAAGGTGCTGTCCAGAGTTCTGAACTAGTAAAAAAGCTTAGTTGCTTTCTTTTTCAAATAAAGATAGCAAGAGAACGAATAAAAATTGATAATAGGAGTAAATTAGAAAGTAAAAGAAAAAAATTGCATGCTCTATCTGAATCACAAAAGAAATAATTTGTGTTCAGTGTCCCTTTAATCACATGTGCTTTATTATATAGATATCTCTTGTTTAATGGGGTATGAAGCCCAAACTGTGTCTTTTGTGATTTAGACAGAGCATAACATGTTCAAAAAGTTTCTAATTTACTTCCGTTATCAAATTTGCTTAGTTCCCATGATATTCTGTGTTGAAGAGATACCTAGGTAGGCATGTGGTGCACTACATAGCAGGAAATAGTGCTGCCCTCTAGTGTTCTTGCAAATGGATAACATTCTTGCAAAACTGCTGCCCATATAGTGCTCCAGACATGGGCCAGCTCCTTAGCATAAGTCCCTGCCTTTCAACAAAAGATACAAACAGAACAAAGACAAATTGATAATAGAAGTAAATTAGAAAGTTGTTTAAAATTAAATGCTCTATCTGAATCATGAAAGAAAAATGTGGTGTTTCATGTCCCATTAAGGAGCAGCAATGGACCAGCTGGAGGTAGCAGTGGATATCAGGTGAGCCAATGACAAGAGGCATATGTGTGCAGCCACCAATCAGCAGCTAGCTACCAGTAGTGCTTTGCTGCTCCTGTGTATGTTTGCCAATAAAAGGACATCAAGAGAATGAAGCAAATTAGATAATAGAAGTAATTTGGAAACTTGTTTAAAATTTCATGTGGTGTCTGAATTATGAAAGTTTAACCTTACTGTCCCTTTAAGACATGTTATTGATGTTTCTGATATCTGATATATCTTCCAAAAGTTGAACATAAGTATTAAAAATGAGGACCAGATTGGGTATAAGAGTTAAATAATAATATGTGTATATTGGGTATAGGAGTTAAATAATAATTTAATATGTGATGTTGCTGCTAAGCAGGGCATGTCTGTTAGCCAATCAGGGGTGGCATATTCATGTAGCTGCAAGTCACTAACCTTGGCATGCTTTGGACTACCAGAACAGTGTGTCTGGAGTGTTGATTAGTGATTTAGAAAGAATATGTATGGACTCTGGAAGGAGACCATAAAATTCAAAAACACAGGCGCTAAACAGCTTAAAATAGAAAATGTATATAAAAAAGTGATTTTCGAGCATATAACGTTATCTATATATGCAGATAGTGACACCCAGTGTGGATTGATTCAACAAAAGAAGTGTAAACAATAGAAATATATAAAAAATATATTTAATTACATAAGTGAAAAAATAAAATAAAATGATTTACACACATAAAAAAGCGCTGATCAGGCGCAAGATTGAAGTGTAGTATACATATTGGCAACAATGTAATACAAAGAATAAAACAATGTGAAAAGTTTAATTAATTTCCAGTTGAGATTCGATGTGATGATATTTCCAAATGGCCCAAATTTCGAAGAAGGATTTAAATCTTCAATAGGAGCTGGAACGAGATGAGGAAGACCAATAAACGACAGAAAAGGCAACAAAATATGTTTTTCACTTTTACTTACACCGGAGATCGGTGGTTGAATCCTGTATGTTCCTTTCAGTGGCGTAAAACTCCAAGCCGCAGTGGGCAGCGAAAATCAATCCAGCAGAGAATATGAAAACACCTTTGCACAGGTAACTGGAAAACTGCACCTATGGAGGCCGGAGAGGGACAAGAGAAGAACAGAAAAGAGCAACGCGTTTCAACCCGTAAAAGACCCGGTTTACGGATTGAAACGCGTTGCTCTTTTCTGTTCTTCTCTTGTCCCTCTCCGGCCTCCGTAGGTGCAGTTTTCCAGTTACCTGTGCAAAGGTGTTTGCATATTCTCTGCTGGATTGATTTTCGCTGCCCACTACGGCTTGGAGTTTTACGCCACTGAAAGGAACATACAGGATTCAACCACCGATCTCCGGTGTAAGTAAAAGTGAAAACCATATTTTGTTGCCTTTTCTGTCGTTTATTGGTCTTCCTCATCTCGTTCCAGCTCCTATTGAAGATTTAAATCCTTCTTCGAAATTTGGGCCATTTGGAAATATCATCACATCGAATCTCAACTGGAAATTAATTAAACTTTTCACATTGTTTTATTCTTTGTATTACATTGTTGCCAATATGTATACTACACTTCAATCTTGCGCCTGACCAGCGCTTTTTTATGTGTGTAAATCATTTTATTTTATTTTTTCACTTATGTAATTAAATATATTTTTTATATATTTCTATTGTTTACACTTCTTTTGTTGAATCAATCCGCACTGGGTGTCACTATCTGCATATATAGATAACGTTATATGCTCGAAAATCACTTTTTTATATACATTTTCTATTTTAAGCTGTTTAGCGCCTGTGTTTTTGAATTTTATGGTCTCCTTCCAGAGTCCATACATATTCTTTCTAAATCACTTTACTATTTGAGGTTGGGAGTTTCCTCTTTATCATCACAGGTTTAATAGTTTCCCTTTTTTGCGCAGTTAACCCTTTTGTCTTTTTGTTTTCACTTCTGGAGTGTTGATTAACCATGCATTTTTACAGGGGTTAAATACATAGCTAGTAATGAACATTTATGTAATAATAAAATGTTCTAATGAATTGAGTGTGTTATTATTACATAAGGCTGTCCCTTTAAATATAGTAGCAGATAAGATGAATAGCCCTACTACAAAAGTGTTGTCAGTTACTATTAAAAGTTACAGGATATTAAATGGACAGTAAAGACAAAATTAAACATTCATAATTCAAATAGATAATGCCATTTTAAACAACTTTCCAATTTACTTTTATTATTAAATTTGCTTTGTTCTCTTATCCTTTGTTGAAGCATAATCATAGGTAGGTTGATAGGAGCTTTGAAGCTTGCACATGTTAGGATTCTATGGCAACAGTATTTGCAACATTGTATAACTCTACAGTAACAATGGTGCAAACACATCTCCCAGATAAAGACATTTGCCCTCTCCTGGTCTCACCTAGGATTACTCTTTAACAAAGTATTTTAAGAGAACTAAGCAAAATTGATAATGGAAGCAAATATAAAAGCTGTTTAAAAATTAATACTCTTTCCAGACAATTTAAGTTTCATTTGGACTTTACTGTCCCTTTAAATTAGTAACTTCCATCTTAGTTTATGCCCCATAAGTCTTATTGTTTGAAGATCAGAATAAGGATTGACTATAGTGGTTTAGTGATTATTTTATATTTCAATTTCTTTATTTGTGACGACCATTTTCTCTTTGTATTAACAGCAGATGGATTCAGTATCTCATGACATTCCCTAAGGTATAAACAACACCAACAGAATATGAACAATTAAGAGAAGGTAAACAAATCATCTTCTAACAGTTTTAATATGGTCATTTATGATGTCTGATTTAACCCTTTCGCTACTAAGCCATTTTCACACCCCAATGCTAAGCCAGTTTTGAGCTTTTGTTGCTACTTACATTTAAACACTATTGTAAGTCAAATTTCAGTGCATGACCTACACAAATGATATATTGGGTTTTTTCAGCAGGCCCAGCAGATTCAGAATATACCATTATTTTATTTATATTTCATGACATGAGATAGCTGCAACAAGAAAAAAAAAGAATATATTTTTGAATATATTTTAGTAAATAATATTAAAAATGGCCAGGTGACTAGGGTAGCATCATGTGAAATAGGGGGCCATATTTGCTTTTGGGGGTTATAATATAGATTAGACAAGACCCTTTGTGCTGTACAGAAATAAATGCACTTTTTTTCCATAAATATGCTTTTAAATATTTTTATCTACTTAAGTGCAAAGGGCTCCAATGCACTTATTTATATGTATATAAGTGTGTACATATGTATTTATGTGTTTATATGTGTATATACTGTATGTCTTTAAATACATATATATATATATATATATATATATATATATATGCACATATAAATACATAAATTCATCTGTAAACACATATATACATATACAGTTGTGCTCATAAGTTTACATACCCTGGCAGAACTTATGATCTCTTGGCCATTTTTCAGAGAATATGAATGATAACACAAAAACTTTTCTTTCACTCATGGTTAGTGTTTGACTGATGCCATTTATTATCAATTAACTATGTTTACTCTTTTTAAATCATAATGACAACAGAAACTACCCAAATTACCCTAATCAAAAGTTTACATCCCCTGGTGATTTTGGCCTGATAACATGCACACAAGTTTACGTCCCCTGGTGATTTTGGCCTGATAACATGCACACAAGTTTACGTCCCCTGGTGATTTTGGCCTGATAACATGCACACAAGACACAAAGGGGTTTGAATGGCTATTAAAGGTAACCATCCTCACCTGTGATCTGTTTTCTTGTAATTAGTGTGTGTGTATAAAAGGTCAATGAGTTTCTGGACTCCTGACAGACCCTTGCATCTTTCATCCAGTGCTGCACTGATGTTTCTGGATTCTGAGTCATGGGGAAAGCAAAATAACTGTCAAAGGATCTGCAGGAAAAGGTAGTTGAACTGTATAAAACAAGAAAGGGATATAAAAAGATTTCCAAGGAATTGAGAATGCAAATCAGCAGTGTTCAAACTCAGAAAAAGCAAAGATGGAAGTAAATAAGAGAGATAGATACAGTATACTAAAGAAAAAAAGAAAAGAAATATGTAATTAATAACCCTCTAACAGACCAAACACAGATTGATGTACCCTTCATTACTGATTATAACTGTGATAATAAAATAATCACAAACAATTTAAATAAACATTGGCACCTTATTCGCACTGATCCACTGATCGGCGACAAAGTGAAGGAACGACCTAGATTCATATATAAAAAAGCCCAAAATTTTAAAAGTCTGCTAGCTCCCAGTGACCTTACACAAAATAAACATAAAGGATATCAGCAAAATCTAAGTGGAGCTCCCCTACAAGGCTTGTTACAAGAACACTTAGGGAACGCATAAGGGAACATATTTCCTGCATAGATAGAGGCAATTTTGACACTTATTTATATAGCCACTTTAGGGAGGTTCATAACAATAACCTTCAACACTTCCAATATTGGGGAATTATGAAAGCAAAGCCAGACTGGAGAGGAGGCAATTTAGAGCAAAAATTGCTCAAACTAGAAGCAGAATTAATTTACAAAATGGATACTCTGAACCCCTCAGGTTTAAATTCAGAAATAGACATCTCCTTTTTTATAAACTATTTTTTATGTAATACACAATAAACATAAGACAAAGTATTTTTATTATTTATACATTTTTCTTTTTCAATTTTATTTTAATTTATAATAGTAATTGCTAAACTTATATTAAGGCATATTAAATTATTTGTTTTACAAATTGATGTTTTTAGTTTACTATGTAATACCACCATAACATATCAAACTAAAGGTTAAGAAAATCCACCTTTAGTTAATTGGAAACAAGTGCTGAAAATTTCAACCAATGCGTCATTAAGGAGGTCTTTTTAAAGAGCAAAGCAAGAGTAACAAACTATAAGTCTTGATAAAACCCCTAACATGGGCGAAACGCGTTGACCAGGACCACTACCTGCTTTGCTGCTTTTGATTTGTTGTCCCCAAATATACCTAGCCCAAAAAAAATTAAAACATTGAACGAAGGGAGGTGTATAAGGACAAAAACGGACATTATATCCAACTCTGTTTCTGGACATCAGGCTTGTTTGTTTAAGCCACTTGGAGCCACTACTAGTGGTAATCATCTTTACTCACACCTTCAAATGGAGGTATTTGCTACCGTCTTCACTTTTACCCTTTGATGTCCTTTATACTCCAAACACTTAACGGCAGATTCTCAGAGCCGTTAGTCAGATTCAGCTGGGAAAAGCAGCTGGCAGCTGCTCCTGTGAGTATTACACGCCAGTCGATCCCTGCTAAATTATAACTGAATCCACTTGAAAGGCTGATTAAAGCCACACTGCGAACGACAAGCAACATTGTTATTATCATCACGCTACTTACATCTCCCAAAGGGAAAGTATCTCAAATCCGCATCGCAAGTTTTGCCCTTGAATAAACCGAGGGACACCCAGGAGTGTTGTTTTTGCCATTCTCCTATCCTCACAAGGTACTTTTAACTTATTGCCTACTATTGAGATATATTTTCCTCTGATCATTTATTCTCCAAACATTTCCTCAAGTCATTTTTTCTGTTAGACAATTGGCCATTATCATTTAGCTTATTTTGGGGAGATGTCCCCTGTTTTATAATTGTTTTTATTTTTGTGTAATAAACTGTGTTTATTATATAGCCGTGTCTTACATATGTATCACTGTATAGCTATTTCTATACAAGTATTGATTTATCATTCCTCACATTTTGTTAGTGATCTGTATTTGTTCTGTCTAAATATACTTAGTCCATTTTGGAAACACATTTTATTATTTGCTTCATTAGCTGCGTTTGCCACATTGATTATTCACCACTCACTCAATTGTAAATCTCTAGTATATATACATTTTTATTCACATCTCACCCTAGCTGATTAGCGCTGACACTTCTCTTTTTACTATTGTAGTTGTTCATTCATTTTATCCTGGAGGGGATATTTTAGTGTTAGCTAGGTCCCTTATTGTCCAGGGCGCTCTTTCTCTGTCTGTTAACGTTAGCTTCGGACAAACACACTTGGCCTTTTATGTTATAGGATAAATATATGTATATACATACATAGACATATTTAGACATGTATATGTACCTATTTCTATGTTAAAGCACTTTGCCTACCTTTTTTTCCCTAACACCTGAGACCTCATATCGTTTAACCCTTACAACTTTTTTGTGCAATTTTTAAAAAATATTTTTTAGCAAAACAGTTAGCCAGAGCTCCGAGGACGCGATATCCCGACAAGCGTTAACTTCAATTGCGATCACGTTTTCTTCAGCTTGTAATATAAGCAAAAAACCTGATGCGTGCAAACACCTGCAGTAAACCTCTTTCTGCTTGTGCGTAACTGTTAGTGCTCCACTCATTATCTGGCCCATAATTTGTAAAAATGAATCAAAGTTCAAAATTAAAATACTCTAAATTGATAGATTATTTTATGTGTTTACTGCAAATGGGGTTAAACACACAGCTCTAGAGCAGCAATGCTCTACTGGGAGCTAGCTGAATACATCTGCTAGCAAATGACAAGAGGCATATGTGCTCAGTAACCAGCTAGCTCAGAGAAGTGCACTGCTGCTCCTGCTTTTCAAAAAAGGATACCAAAAGCTCAAGGTATATTTGATAATATAAGTTCATGCTATATCTGAACCATAAAATTATATTCATGCACCTTTAAGCTGAATTTACAGTTATCATATTTGTGCCATTAAATGACAGCTGCAGAAATGATTAACAAATCTACACTTCCTACTCTTTCCAAAATAACTGACTCACCTACTATCTTCATTTATTAACACATTTAAAGCTGTTTTTCAATCTCTTGTTTCTCATCTTCTCCCCATATTTTCACCCACTTGCTTCTTATCTCCTGTGTCTTTATTTATAGATGTTAGACCAATAATGATGATGTATTGACTGAATCATTTACGTTCCCTGATATGTAATCTGTAAACACCAGAAACTGTATTGCTGGAGTCTGTTCCTGCTATAGAGCTGTGCTCCTCGGCTGTTTATTGCCTAGAGAGTCGGTAAAACTCCACTACACAAGCACAGAGCACTTCAACTATAGAGGTTCCAACCATACTACATTTGTTGGGGCAGTCCTGGTGCTTGTGCTCTGTCCCTCCTCTCCCTCTTCCTACCCAGTTTTCAGGATCCAAAGAACTTACCTTGGCGTGCAACGAGCCTTGCAGAAAGGCACATGAAACCCATAATATTGTTTCCATCATTCAGATAGGGCATGTGATTTTAAACAACTTCCTAATCTACTTCTTTTATCATTTTTTATTTGTTTGCTTGGTATCTTTTGTTGAAAAGCAGGGACATATGCTTAGGAGCCGGCCCATTTCTGGAGCGCTATATGGCAGCAGTTTTGTAAGAATGTTATCTATTTCCAAGAGCACTAGATGTCAGCACTATTGCCTGCCATTTAGTACTCCAGATGCCTACTTAGGTATCTCTTCAACAAAGAATATAATGGGAACAAAGCAAATTTGATAATAGAAGTAAATTGGAAACTTTTTTTTTTAAATGGTTTATTCTGTCTGAAACACAAAATAAATTTATTGGTATTTCATATCCCTTTAAAAGTGGTGCACGGTTAGTGCGGTCAATGCTGTAGGGTGCGCTATTGTTTCTCTGGTGTCTAGAAAGAAGGCTGTGGTGAGCACTACTGTGGAGGCTGGGGGCCGATTTATTAATGTGCGAGCGGACATCGATAAATGCCGACAGCATATGCTGTCAGCATTTATCATTGCACAAGTATTTCTTGTGAAATTATTGTGCAATGCCACCCCCTGCAGATTTGCGGCCACTAGCAGGGGGTGTCAATCAACCCGACCGTATCTGTGACGAATCTCTGGTTACCCCGACTGGGTAGCTTCGCCAACATGTCCTTCCCACCACTGGAACCAGACGCTATGTAGCGGACACAACGATCCTCAGCAGGAGCCCACCCAAATAACTAGACATACCAGCATTCAGGTGAACAAACAAGAACATTTTATTGGGAAATAAACACAACATTTATACAGAAACTGATCTTGATAAGGGCCTTATCAGCCCCTCGCATCTTCTGCCATTCCTGCCCCTCTAGACAGGCTGACGCCTTCATTGTGTCCATTGTTCCCCAGTGTCCAGCGGTACAAGGATGGTGTATCCGAGGTGATCCCGGGGGAGCGGTGGCACTTCCAGGGTGTCGTTGGAAAGCCCTAGGTCTTGAGCTGTTACATTCCAAAAAGCTTGAAAGTTAGGGGCGACCAAATGTACACCGGGAAGGCCACTGGAAAAGGGGTTTTGAAGGGGGTCCAGGACCCCCGGTTCCCAAGGGAGCTCCTTTCCGTCAATCACCTGGCCTCTTGCCCTTCCCATGGGGAACCAATTCCCATAAGAGCGGAGCTCTGGGGCAAAGGACCATTGGAGCGACCTGGGTAAAAGGAGACTGGGAATCCGAGCTGATGCGGCCAGCCAGCGGTTCCATGGGGCCGGCCAGCCGAAGGGCGGTCTGCTGAATAGGGCTCAGAAACCCTGGTTTTCACTGAAGCTCACCTTCGGTAACTGTCCCAACTCTTGCCATCCCTAAGGGGTTCCAATCCCCAAGAGAGCAGAGCTCTGGGCAAGGGGCCTTCAAAGCGGCCAGAGGTAAAGTGTTCTGGTGGGTTCTGGATGCGGGGCTGGCTGGTAGTTCTAGGGGCCCGGTCGGTCAGACAGGGATAGATTGGTCAGAGACCAGCTCTTCTAAGGACAAGTTCACACACAAAATCTCCCAGAAAGGAAAGGTGGGGGAGATCGTGGTTGCTCTGAGGAGCCCAAAACCCATCAAGAAACAAGAGGGGGGTGAGGTAGTAGTGGGTAGAGGTTTAACCCTTGCAGCCCGGTATCCGTGACAGTATCCGATCGTGCTAATTGCTGTCTGCTGCCTCAGAGGTGGCAGACAAGTAAAGGAGCAGCGGTTACAGCTGCATTGGGGCCAATACGGGGCTTGATAAATCGGCCCCTGGGTGTGCTGCAGTTAGCAAGATAGATGTTCATGATGGCATTCATTATGGCTGTGTGACCTGAACTAAGGCTAGCACTGTTTGTTAGCGCCAAAAGTGGCACAGTAAGTTTTAAAAGGCATTTGAATGTGTGATTATGTGCTACAGTGATTATGTTCCTGGCGTTTCTGTTCTTGCTTTGAACCCGGCCTGCTACCTCCTAGACTCTGTGTTATCTGCCTGCCTCTCTGCTTTGTCACCTATCTTGACCTGATATACTTGTTGCTGATTCTTGGGACTTTCTTCTAGGGTATCATTTTGCCCATCCCCTCACCTTTGCCGTTAGGCTTCTATTCAATCATCCTAGCTCTGCTGTGTACTCTGACTAGTCTCCTGTGTTGCTGAATAAACCCGACTACTTGTTCCAGTGTTCTTGCTAAATAAAAAATACAACTTTCTCTTGTTTCTAGCATGTAGTATACCTCCTGCACTATTAGCTCCTTCCACTATTCAAGGCAACCTTATACCAATATATATCTCTGTTTCACAAAGTGCTGTCAACAATTACATAAACCCTTATAAATGTGCCAGCCCATTCCCCTAGATCTTCCAACCACATTCTAAGAGCATGTCACCTCCCTGACCTCCCCATGACCTGCGATAACTTCACCCCTGGGCAAAATGGCCCCATTCCTGGCCACAGCGACCACGCCCCTTTTCTTCCAAATAACCGGAGAACTCTGCAATGGCCTTGCATCAATAAAACCCATTTGTTAAACATATTTTTCAAGGGAGTGGAACATGCTGCAACCTCACAACTTGAAAACTAAGCAATTCAGAGATTTGTACCCGACCCTCCCACCAATTAACTCTTCATTTTAATCCATGGAGCAGTGTCTATCTCATATCTGTATGGTTGCAGTGTTTGCAATAATGTTATACATGTAGTGCTCAAGACATATGCTAAATCCTCATCCTACCTTGAAATGCCATCATGGGAAGGAGATACTGTACATTTCTACAAAAGAGATCAAGCGCTAGAAGTACATTTGATAATATAAGTAAACATTGAATACAGTGTGAGTTTTTAAAGCACATCAAACAATTAGCAATATAATCAACCATGCAGTTTGCATCTGCCCACAGATTCTGCATTTCTATTCCAGATTTCTGCGTTTGTGGTGTTTCTCGGTTTTGATTCTTGGGTGAATTAACACTATTTTGCTGGAAATTCACTTGATACTCGGAAAATGTATACGGCGTCTTGTGGTTTTATTTCTGAAACCCTTCTTTTGCCAGACAGACCAGAAACAAAATACATCTACTACTGCTTATTTAGAGATTTTGAGGACTAGGCAAAGTTGAAAAATGAAACAGGAAATGCAAATTTAAAAATCAATATCGGATTTGGCAGGAATTGTGGCATTTTAGCATGAAATAAAATATCTTGCTAGTAAAACAATATATGTAACATTTACCAATATCAGCAGCCTTTGCTCCACATAGCTCTTTATACCAGCTCTAGCCTGTGAAATCCTAGACAAGGTGATTATATATCATTCCAATAGCTTTTTACCAGTGGCAACTCTAGGAAAGGGGTGAAAACGAACCCCAGTCTATATGGGTGCACCTCTATTGCGCTGAAGAGGAGCTTTGGCTCTACTTTTGGATCACCTGCCACTCTATCCTCAGAATACCCGTACTCTAAGTGAGCGAAAGTGACTTAATTACTTGTACTGCCACTACCTCTTACATCACCAGCTATATACACAGTCCAAGGAGACAGAAGCACTCAACACTTCAAAAAGTTCATGGATAATCAGAAATGTATTAGACACCAAGGTGCACAAAAGAGAGAAAACGTTTCGGACCTTAGTCCTTAGTCATGTCAGTCTGACATGGGACTAAGTGTGGAGTCTCTGACAGATTTGCACCTATTTATCTTCTATGCTGCTATTTTTTTCTACATTATCACCAGCTATATACTCAAGCCAGATACATGGTCCTTGCAGCCCTATGTGCTTTCTTTCTGAGCAATTTCCAAGCAAACTCTAGATAAACCTCACACCAGGTCTACGGCAACAGATCTTATGCAAACTGTATGCCCACATGAGGTCTTGCTACATATTCATGCTCCCCATGCATCTTTAAACCAACCCCCTTTTGTCAGTTGCATACCCATTAATTGATTTAGTATTGAAGATTACTGTTTTTTAAATTAACTAACAATAACAATTTCATGCAACAAACACTTTTATATCATTTTATGGACATTTTTAATTTACATTTTGGAAACTTTCACATGTCTAACTTCTATTGCGTAAAATAATTTCAATGATCATATTTTACCTGTTTGAAAGTGTGAACTAAGTGATATTTTTAACTTTCATAAAACTAAGGCCAGGATGATCTAGGGGGAAATAAGCAACCCCAATCTTCTATTTTACAGCCCATTGAACGCAGAAGGAGGTAAAAAGGTTACTTCTTCCTTGTCTCTGTCCTTTTATGCAGCTCATGTTCCAAAACTGTCTAACCACACCCACAGACCACCTGGCTCTGCCCTCCGAACACCTGTGACTTCCCTAACCTAACCCTGCCCATGGTACTCCCCTAACTACACCTCAACTTACCCTGTCCCTAACTGTGGAAAGCCTGTGACTTCACCCAAGAGTGCCCCCCCCCCATAATAAGATTCTGGAGCCTCCTGTCATATTCCTGTGAGTGGGCTATGAAGTAGGGAGCTGTTGCACTGAGGTACCAGGTTCAGGTCTTCTGTGATTTACCCTTTTTAGGCATAGTACTACACAAAAGGAGATAGAACCAAGACAATCAGGATATGTTCAAAATCTGCAGGATGTTTACTAAACTGGAACAGAGTGACAAGATAATTTGACAGAAATGAAATAGGCACAGTACAGGCAGGTTGTAGACACAGCAAGAGCAGGCAAGATACGTAGTTATGCTGTAGACAGGAAACTGTACAAAAGCAGACTGGATATGAATATATACTGTATTCAGGTAACTTTGTTGTAGCAGGCAGGGTACGTAGATATGCTGTAGACAGGTAACTCTGCAGTAGCAGGCAGGAAAAGTAGATATGCAATAGACAGGTAACTCTGCAATAGCAGGCAGGAAACCTAGATATGTAGATTGGAATATGAAATATTCATAATTCATGTCCGGTTGAGTACACTTAAATAAAGTCAGTTAGCATGTGAGTAAGGGTGTTAGTTGCTATTTTTTTTTTGCAGTTTTTGAGCTCAATTGAAGTCTTTGGAAGAATAAGTTAACATGATCAGTACGTATTTTTTAGCACGACGAAATATGAGGGAAACCGGACGTGCGCAAAATGCTTCCATCTAGCATAGTTTTCTGCTCGAGCGGGAGCAATAAATTGCGATTCACTCGTAATCTAGCTCATAGCTATCTCACCATCAGTAGATAAGGAAAGGAGTTGGTGAGGGACTTATGAGTGGTAAAATGTCACTCAGTGACTCATAACATAATATCTATAATTTAGTGAGCTTACATCTGTGAATCTCTTGCAGTCTATTGAATAATAAAGTCATTTACATGGTGTGTTTCTGGTTGGTTTAGAAGGGGTGGAGCTGTTGAAACAGTCAGTGGGTGTAGCCAATACCTGTTTATTTCATTTCTCTGCTGTAAAGTTTCCCTGGATTTTTTTAATCATATATTGGCAGATTTGTGAGGGGGACAGATCTCCCAAACTAGGATTGTCATACAAAATGAGGGACAATAGAATGCTCTGCATTAGCCAAATAATGAGCTTGTAAATGTAATATTTAGAATTTTACTATTAATGTAATTTTTTTTCTCTGAAGGTGTTGACCACATTTGACATATCTGTACTGACTTTTCACCGCTTGACATTTTAAAAACTATACCATGATTTACCACTCCCCGATATTGAGTAGCATACTGGTGTGCATTCGTATATATTAAAAAAGTGTTACAAAGTGGGTTTGCTTTTTTTCCGCATCACCCGAGGAGTGGAAACTTACAGTACGTGTGGTCACTAAGTAATAGAAAATGGTTGTGACGGTATGGTTTCTTAAGCTCACAATAATTGTAGTAGAGAGAGAAAGCAAAAGGAAGATAATTCTTTTTTTAAAATAGGGGAAACATCACCCTATGGATATTTTATGGTCGTTAAAAAAAGGGTGAATATTTACTCAGCTGGACACTAAGTTCTAAAAAATCAAATGGGTTGGCCAACAAAAACTACACCATCCTCTCTATCAAAATTAATAAAAAAATGTATTTAAAAAAAGAGTCAATGTACAATTCAAACCTTCTGTTATAAAGAACAGTCTCTTCTATTCAAAATGATGTCTATCATTACCCCAGGCATTTATATCTATAATTACTTGCTTTTAAGATAAAATGTGGGGTGGGTGATACAGCAATAAATGTTTTGTTTTTATCTATATAAATACATTTATATTTCAACATTATATTTTTTGGCCCCTCCCCCACCTTCTTTGTGCCGGTGGTCGGTCTGGTGATATTGACTTATATGGTATATCTTGAAATACGTCTGTGAACTGTTGCTGTTTTATCAATACTGGAATAAAGATGTTTGCTTTTTAATTCCTTCGACTAGGACTTCTCCTTTGTTTTTGGATATGTTGAAACCCCAAATTTTTATTTCATGATTCCGAAAGAGCATACAATTTTAAACAACTTTCCAATGAACTATTTTCTAATTTGTTTAGTTCTCTTGGTAAACTTTGTTGAAATAATACCTAGGTAGGTTCAGGAGCTGGGAGCTAACTACTGATTGGTGGGTGCACATATAAACCTCTTGTCATCAACTTACCAAAGTGTTCAGCTAGCTCCCAGTAGTGCATTCCTGATCCTTCAATAAAGGACACTAAAAGAATGAAGCAAAATGATAGTAGAAGTAAATTGGAAAGTTGTTAAAAAAATGTATGTTCTATCTGAATCATAAAAAAAAATGGGTTTCATATCCCTTTAACCCCTTTACCCATATGGACGTATGCCAGTGGCGTATTATGGCCTAGGCCAACAAGGCCAGTGCCTAGGGAGGAAGATTTTGGAGGGGCAACACATCTGCCTTATCCTCTCTCTAAAAGCCAGCATACAGTACAGTGAGCGATAAAGTGCAGGCTTTTACAGAGAAGACAAGCACGTGCGCTGATTAAGGTCGCTCTTCACAGGAAGTGTTCCTTTAAACCGTAGCTTCATTTAGAGCCGCCGGCATTTTTGCAGTGGAAGCGTTCTTGGTGAGAAACTTGCCCGGGGATATGCTTACAAGGTAAGGCAGGAGGAGAAGACCTTAGGCCCATATGATGCCTCACCTTGTCAGCTGTGGTGGGTCTGCGAGCGCAGTGCTTATTGCAGGTCTTAGGGACTAACAGACTGGATGCGTCTGTGCACTGCTTGTGATGTCTAATCATAAACTCTCAGCGCTAATGTATGTTAGCTACTAATAGCTAGCTTTCTCTGCATTCATGTGATGTCTAATCATAAACTCTCAGCGCTAATGTATGTTAGCTACTAATAGCTAGCTTTCTCTGCATTCATGTGATGTCTAATCATAAACTCTCAGCGCTAATGTATGTTAGCTACTAATAGCTAGCTTTCTCTGTATTCATGTGATGTCTATACATAAACTCTCAGCGCTAATGTATGTTAGCTACTAATAGCTAGCTTTCTCTGCATTCATGTGATGTCTAATCATAAACTCTCAGCGCTAATGTATGTTAGCTACTAAAAGCTAGCTTTCTCTGCATTCATGTGATGTCTAATCATAAACTCTCAGCGCTAATGTATGTTAGCTACTAATAGCTAGCTTTCTCTGCATTCATGTGATGTCTAATCATAAACTCTCAGCGCTAATGTATGTTAGCTACTAATAGCTAGCTTTCTCTGCATTCATGTGATGTCTAATCATAAACTCTCAGCGCTAATGTATGTTAGCTACAAATAGCTAGCTTTCTCTGCATTCATGTGATGTCTATACATAAACTCTCAGCGCTAATGTATGTTAGCTACTAATAGCTAGCTTTCTCTGCATTCATGTGATGTCTAATCATAAACTCTCAGCGCTAATGTATGTTAGCTACTAATAGCTAGCTTTCTCTGCATTCATGTGATGTCTAGTCATAAATTCTCAGCGCTAATGTATGTTAGCTACTAATAGCTAGCTTTCTCTGCATTCATGTGATGTCTAATCATAAACTCTCAGCGCTAATATGTGATGTCTAATCATAAACTCTCAGCGCTAATGTATGTTAGCTACTAATAGCTAGCTTTCTCTACATTCATGAACCCACAGAGTAAATAGTAAACGGACACTTAAAAAGTTTCATGACTTGAATGATGGTAATTACTGTATATTGTTGCATGCGAAGGGCAGTGATTGTTTCAAAGTGTATTCTTCTTTCCCTCCCTTCCTAATTAACCCCTTCACTGCCGTGAATAATAGAAGTGTGGTGCGCAGCTGCAATTAGTGGCCTTCTAATTACCAAAAAGCAATGGCAAAGCCATATATGTCAGCTATTCCTGAACAAAGGGGATAAACTTTTACAAACATTTGTGCCATGATTGCACAAGCAGTATGTAAAAAATTTCAGTGAGAAACCCAAAATTTGTGAATTTAAAAAAGAAAACAATTATTTAATCGTATTTTGCGGTGAAATAGTGGCATGAAATATACCGAAATGGGCCTAGATCCATATGTTGGGTTGTCTACTTAAAACATTTATATATATATATAGTTTTGACAGGCAAATAAAAAAAAAACAAGGCTCTCTTTCTGTTTAAATAGATTGATAGCAAAATTACTAAAAATTCTCTGGTATTTTGGGCGTTTTTCTCTGAAAGTCCCAGTAGTGAAGGGTTAAGCACCTTTATTTAAAGGGATAGTAAAGTCCAAATTAAGCTTTCATGATTCAGATAGGGCATGTAGTTTTAAACAACTTTCTAATTTACTTTTGTCATCAAACTTGCTTTGTTCTTTTGGTATTCTTAGTTGAAATCTAAACCTAGGTATGCTCATATGCTAATTTCTAAGCACTTAAAGGACCAGTCAACACTGTAGATTTGCATAATCAACAAATGCAAGATAACAAGACAATGCAATAGCACTTAGCCTGAACTTCAAATGAGTAGTAGATTTTTTTCCTGACAATTTTAAAAGTTATGTCTTTTTCCACTCCCCCTGTACCATGTGACAGCCATCAGCCAATCAAAAATGCATACACGTACCACGTGACAGCCATCAGCCATTCACAAATGCATACACACTTATTCTTGCACATGCTCAGTAGGAGCTGGTGACTCAAAAAGTTAAAGTATAAAAAGACTGTGCACATTTTGTTAATGGAAGTAAATTGGAAAGTGGTATAAAATGACATGCTCTATCTGAATAATGCAAGTTTAATTAGATTAGGTGTAATTAGTTTAAATATCTGATAATTTCTTTTTTTATTTTGTCTAATTTAGTGTTTTGTTTTTTTTTGTAATTTAGGTAATTGTATTCAATTTAGGTAATTGATTTAATTGTAGTGTAAGGTTAGGTGTTAGTGTAACTCAGGTTAGGTTTTATTTTACAGGTTAATTTGTATTTATTTTAGCTAGGTAGTTATTAAATAGTTAATAACTATTTAGTAACTATTCTACCTAGGTAAAATAAATACAAACTTGCCTGTAAAATAAAAATAAAACCTAAGCTAGCTACAATGTAACTAATAGTTATATTGTAGCTAGTTTAGGGTTTATTTTACAGGTAAGTATTTAGTTTTAAATATGAATTATTTAGGTAATGATAGTAGGTTTTATTTAGATTTATTTTAATAATATTTAAGTTAGGGGGTGTTAGGGTTAGAGTTAGACTTAGGTTTAGGGGTTAATAAATTTAGTATAGTGGCGGCGACGTTGGGGGCGTCAGATTAGGGGTTAATAAATATAGGTAGGTGGCGGCGATGTTAGGGCCAGCAGATTAGGGGTTAATAATATTTAACTAGTGTTTGCGATGCGGGAGTACGGCGGTTTAGAGGTTAATATGTTTATTATAGTGGTGGTGACGTTAGGGGCGGCAGATTAGGGGTTAATAAGTGTAGGTAGGTTGCGGAGACATTGGGGGCGGTTGATTAGGGGTTAATAAATATAATGTAGGTGTCGGCGATGTTGGGGGCAGCAGATTAGGGGTTAATAAGTATAATGTAGGTGTCGGGGTGGCAGATTAGGGGTTAATAATATAATGTAGGTGTCAGCGATGTCGAGGGAGGCAGATTAGGGATTAATAAGTGTAAGATTAGGAGTGTTTAGACTCGGGGTTCATGTTAGGGTGTTAGGTGTAAACATAAATTTTGTTTCCCCATAGGAATCAATGGGGCTGCGTTACAGAGCTTTACGCTGCTTTTTTCAGGTGTTAGGCTTTTTTTCAGCCGGCTCTCCCCATTGATGTCTATGGGGAAATTGTGCACGAGCACGTAAAACCAGCTCACCGCAGCTTTTAGCAGCGCTGGTATTGGAGTGTGGTATGGAGCTCAATTTTGCTCTACGCTCACTTCTTGCCTGATAACGCCGGGTTTTTGTAAACCTGTAATACCAGCGCTGTAGGGAAGTGAGCGGTGACAATAACGTGGAAGTTAGCACCGCACCCCTCATAACGCAAAACTCGTAATCTAGCCAATAGTTATTTTACCTGCTCTCACCCAAGGTAATCCTGAAAATCTGGTCTGTTAGAAAGGCCTGTGGTCTATTCCAATAAAATTGTTTTGCTATAGAAAATTGTCAAGGCTAATGAAAAAGGAGATTTAAAGGGACACTTAAGTCAAAATTTTCATGATTCAAATAGAGCTGCAATTTTAAACAACTTCCTATTTTGCTTCCATTAACAAAATGTGTCTTTTTTTATTTACACTAGACATGTGCATGGCGAAAAAATTTGGTTCGGTTCGATTCAGATTTTTTTGAATTTCGGTTCGGAGCGATTCGAATTCGGAAAAATTTGAATCAATTCGGATCGGATTTGTTTCTGATTCATTCGGATTTGAATAAATTCGGTTCGGATTTGTTTCAGATTCATTCGGATTCGAATAAATTCATCTGGATTCGGTTCGATTCGGTTCGGAATTTTGGTAAGTGTTAGGTGGGATTAGACTAGTATTATGTACTAAATTCGTCTGGATTCGGTTCGATTCGGTTCAGTTCGGTTCAGAATTTCGGTAAGTGTTAGGTGGGATTAGACTTATACTCTACAATACTAGTGTAATCCATGGCCATCCGAATTTACCGAATAAATCCGAAGTAATTCGGATTTATTCGGTAATTCGGCAGTATTTTAATTCGGAAATTCGGTTCGACCCGAATCGCCGAATTTGCAGAATTCTCCGAATTTCCGAATAGATCCGAAACGAATCGCACATATCTA